>NC_029789.2:14210900-14270818 GCF_000816755.2 Arachis ipaensis | reverse complement strand
ACTAAAAACTAACTAAAACATACTCAAAACTATATGAAATTATCCCCAAAAAGCGTATAAAATATCCGCTCATCAGCCATCAATTCTTCTATCATCACTTATCCTCTTATAGAAAATATTAAATTCATACATGTAATCAAAGTATGATCTTTGTCAAATACATTTAAACTTTTCCGTCATTTTTCATTAGTTTTAATCAAAACTCTAGTATATAAATTGATTCATTTGCAAAATATAAGAACAGAATCATATGAAGCATGTAACATTATTAGTTCAATTTAAAATGATACATGATTCTCGTTCATGGTGTTAGCTTGTCATTTAGTTGGGGAAGAAGTGAAGAATTATAAAAACTCTTTTTTGTTCTGAGGTTCCAATAATGCTCATCATCAAATAGAAACTCAGAATAAATTATATTAAGAATCAGGATAATATATATTCTCTTCTCTTTATCAATTATAACAACAACAATATTAGTACTAGTTTTTTTAAAAAAAAAACAACTAAAAAAAGAAAATATAACATAATCAAAATAAAGATATTAAAATGAGTCAAGGCAACACCAAATCATATGAATTGCTACAAGTTCTTCTTTAATATCTACATTGCATATACAAAACTTCAAGATACAAATATGCATGACAACGATAAATTCAAATTCTAACAATGGCACAAGATTTGTTGTTTACACAGAAGTTCACTAATTTTGTACTTCAAATTCAACAATGGCACAAGAGGCACACCCACCCACTGAGCCATTTTGTTCAATCATCCGTAACTCTGTTTGAAAACAACAACACAAGTAATAGAGCTTCTTTGGCAACAACACCCACAATCATCTCATCATCATCATCATTAATCACTAAAACTAATCAGCACCTCAACAACATTCTTGCTATAATAATGGTTCCAATCTTCTTCATCACCATTCCTTTGTCTTCAAGTAACACAATCCATCAAGATCAAAAGACACACACTAAATAAGAGGCTCATGGACGAGCTGCGACGAAAACCGGCGAAAATGCTGCTGCAATGGCGATGAAGACCGGGCTGGAGGCGGCGACGAGGGAAAGCGACGATTCTGCCTCATCCCTCAGGCGGAGACAGCGACTTTGCAATGAGGCTGTGAGAGTGAGAGACCGCGGCGGTAAGAGGGGAGGACCGGCAAGAGGAAAAACCCAAAATGAACCGTTTATGACCACAAATAAAAAAGAAAAAAACCGTTAAAGATGAACCGAATTTTGGTTTGATCGATGCTACGTGTCGAACAATAATTGGTAGAAATAATGTGTATTTAAAAAAAGATGTTTTTTGTATCTTTATCTAAGTGGCGCCCTTAAAATATTTGCAAAATATATAAAACTCCATAGAAATTAGGAGCTCAGATTACAAAAGAGAAAAGAAATGAACTTGCTAAAATAAAATTAGAGAAAAAAAAAACATAAATTTTACAGGAGGAAACAAAAATTACATAATTAAAAGAGATATAAAAAGAAAACATGAAAGGAAACTTACACAAAAGATTAACTTATGCAATATCACATGAAGTTGTTGGGATGTGTGTGATAGTAAATATGTTTCTAAGTGAAATTTTCAACCCTTTACCGGTCGCCTATCCCTCAATTTATAAACCTTTTCAGCTAATCTTGTACTTCCATGTGTCAACTCTGGAGCAAACTAAAAATAATTGTCCCCGCCCACTAACTCCTTAGATCAACTTGATCTTCGTCGAGATGATCACTATCGAACTTCTTCGGTCAAACACCTTTTTAATTAAATCACTTTGTCGACCAACAAATTGTCTCTTAGGATCGTTATTATTGTCGAGGCTTTATCACGGGAAAGAATGATCAATCCTTCTTCACAATTAAATTTATTTAAAATAAATTTCAAAGTACTATTTCACACCCCAAGTAATTGTCATCATCATCATCATCATGACTCCATCAAATGCACACACATCCTCCATGTCTAATAAGTCTTTTAGCATTCTCTCTCTTTTCTCTGCATTTCGGCTTCCAAGATACACTTATAAAAGCTTAAGCTCCTTCTTTTTCTTCTATCTCAAAACATTATTTCTGCTATCACCGCCATCGTTACTTCTTGAGTTCAAGCTCTTAACTTTATAATTCTCTAAATTCTCCTGGTACATTTTCTCTCATTTTTACTACTCTTTTTCACGCTATTCTTATTATTGCCATTATTTTCCTCCAGTTCCTTTGCAACCTTTGAGAAACAGCCACTGGTATAGCATAAACTGAGTCTAAATCTTTAGATTTCCTTCATCAATTGATTAAAAAATCTAATATTTGTAAGTAACAAAAACACCAATGCAGAAGCCCCTAATTTGGTTTTCTCTATAGCCATGTATAACTATTTGTCTTCATAGCTAAACTTAAGTTTAAATTTTCTTAGTCGAACCCATTTCCATACACACTTTGCCGCAATGACCTCTTCAAATCCTACCACACTTTCCCCAATGAAAAGCAAAGGTAAAAAAGTTGAGGAATCCTTTGACAAGACCAGTCTAAAAATTTTATCGAGAGAGATGGACATCATCATCGAAGACCCATTCGACACCATCAACAATGAGAAAATTTTATTCCCCTTTTCCATCAAAAACTAATTACACTTCTTTCTGAACCTCCTAAATTCTCCAAAATAAGCTAAAAGTGTCTTTCAGACTTTCACTACTTCCTTTACAATGAAGGACGAGACATTTTGATCAAGAATGACTTATATGTCGCGACTTTTGTCGACCATTCTCGACCATTTTGCAGTAATCTAAAAATTGCGTTAAAAATGTTAATTTTCTTACCTAGTTCAAAAGAATGGAGCTCCATATGAAGGACCATGGCACTCTCGAGAATTTTATGACCTCATGAAACTTCTTCAATTTTACCCATCAACCTACAATTGGATGATCGGGGCTATGCTATGCTTTTTGAGCAAAACCACCAACAATCTCCACTTGCCTTGTGGAATGGGCCCACTCTTTTTGATGTGTCTACTATCACTGGATTTTTTCACTGAAGACATAATTACTTCTGATATGCGTCCTGAAAAAGAATACTCTATAAATTGAAAAAAACATTCCTATGGAGAGAGTTTATCAGAAGCAATATAAGCCAAGAAGGTACACCAATTACTGATGAAGAACATGTAGTTTTCCTCTGCTATTGGTTAAGCACCATAGGTTTTTCTCGAGGAGTGTTACCATGCAAAAATTATAATTCCCTTAGCTGCCCTTATCCATGAAAGCCAGCACAGAATCTGTTTGGCCAAACTTCTCATCGGGAGTTTGTATGATAAACTAGGCCAAATGGTCGACAGCCTTGGAAATAAATCTCCGATCAGTGCTGAGAGACCTCTTTGGCTAGCTCAACTTTGGGTAAATGTAGTATTTGAGAAGCACATGAATCATGAAGGCATTACCTTCAAATAGGCCAACTGTCGAAGGGTTTAGGTTGGTCTCCCTAAAACCACACTTTGCCAAATCCAATTCGACTAGTGAGCTTTTTTAGGAAGCTTTCTCGAAACTTTAGTCAACCAAATACTTTCAAAATGAAGACTTCAATTTTGCCCCCTTTGTTTATCCAAAATGTGGGCAAACGTGGTTTCGACGATAAATAATTCAAAAATATGGTAATGAAAAAGCGCAACGCAAAATAGATGAACACTGATTGAACTTTGTTGCAATATAAGTACTGTCGATAGGTATACCTCAATACAAGAAAGACCAGTATCGAATCTCTCTCCATGCACCACATTATGTAGCAAGGGAAATAGGATTTTTTCAAGCTCTCCCACCCCATTTCCAAGCAAATCGCCTACCCTTTGCCAACTCAACTTCAAATAAAAAAGGAGATCGACAAATGTCTCAACCATAATGAAAGGTGTTAAAGTTACTATGAACCTATTCTTTTCATTCATAGCAGCTATGTGACCAAATCCTTCTTCGATTGGTGGGTCACTTCTTACTTTTGCTATGATCGAACCTTGGATCATATTTCCAAAAATTTGATTAAGTCTTTACCTGAATAATCTGAGCAATCATCATCAAAGGTGCCTAAAAGAAAAGTTGAACCATCAAAGCACCCAAGACCACCTAAAGCATCGAAGATGTCATCCAACACTGCTTGACCCACTAAGGTAACTTTTCCATAACAACTTTATTACCTTTATGTAATTTATTTCATTCAGTGCATGTTCACACCACTTCTCCGCCTTCAAAGAAAACTCTTGTTGATTCAAGTGAATC
This sequence comes from Arachis ipaensis, assembly GCF_000816755.2. Taxonomy (NCBI): domain Eukaryota; kingdom Viridiplantae; phylum Streptophyta; class Magnoliopsida; order Fabales; family Fabaceae; genus Arachis; species Arachis ipaensis. Next base: position 14,266,557 of record NC_029789.2, on the reverse strand, counting down.
TTTTGTTGTTTTGCAAGATTAAGCAGTTCTAGTCTCGATGACAGATAATCAAGTTCCTTACACTCATCAGGTTCTAAAAGGACTAGGGTATCTCGACTAAACTTCCTCTTTGAGTCATTTTCCTTATACGTTATTCATTCTTTTAACACCCATAATTTATATAATTTTAACATAAATAGGTCAAGACTCACTTGAAGGATCTTCTTCCATTCCCGACGACAATCTTAATTGAACCACACCCTTCTCCTTCAAAAAAGAATATTTCCACTTCTTCCTCTTCATCAAGTGGATATTTCCTATCCCACTATCTAGGTGAAGAAAAAGAAATAATACAGAGTGTCAAGAAAGAAGTTCCCAAAGATGATGAACTCGATAGAGGTCTAGGCGCAAACAATTGTCGTCGAAAAAGAACCTGCTGTTTTGTCGATTTTTAGCAAATCGATGGTGGTTCGATATCTAATGATCTGAGAGCGAAACCTACTCCTCTGTGCAGGTACCAGTTTTCTAAAAGTGCATCAAAGCACCTCGAATTAGACGATTATTGAAATAGAAAATGAATTACGATTTGTAAAGAAACAAAATAAATTAAAAATAAAGTTTTTGAAAGAAGTAAATTGACTGAGAATCGAAAAGATTGCGTTGATATTTAAAGAAAGCAATAAAGTGCCTTCGACTGGGTCAAAGGGCTTTGACATGAAACTTAAAGGTGTTGAAATATAAATTAGACATGAAATTAAAGAATGCTTGGAAGATAAATTTACTTGAAAAGTAAAGTTTACAGAAAGATAAATTGAACCCTACAGAAAAGAGACTCGATCGCAGACTCAGGAATTTGCTGGGAATGTGAGTGTGCTTAAGTGTTTTCTAAGTTAAAATTCCAACCTTTATTTCCTAAAACTTTCTAATATTTATAGTCTACTTCTGTAACCGATTATTAAGTACACAGTGCTATCTTACGCACACACTCCCTGGTAACTGTTCCCACTCTTTCGCCAATAAAACGTTACTCATCAATTCCTCACATGGTGAAAGCCTTCAACTTCTCCACCTATGTAACCGTTCGATCCCTTATTCAAGCAACCATTCGATTTCTCATTCAAATAGATGTTCGATTAAGCCCGTTCGATTTAAGAATGTGACCGAAATCGAGCTCATGTCGAGTAACTCCGAAATAATACTGGCACGTGCACCTTTTTTTCCGACATCTGCTTCCCTTCTCATTATTTCTTCAATACTTTGAATTAGCCTGTCTTAATCGAGAATATTCTTTGATTAACAAATTGCCCCCTTAGATTAATGTGTTTTTTCTCGACATCATTTGGAAGATAAAACACTTAATCTAAATTCAAACTTCAATTCCCTGAGTCAGTAATAATTACCATTTAACTTCCCATTAATACTGACCGTTTGACACGTTTCCCGTGACTTACGCTTTTTCTCTCCACCACTTCGCCTTCTTCGCAAAGTTACCTCCTTTCCCTTTGAATTCTATCTGCGATAACGGCTACAGTGAAATTCCCTTTAAATTCGACACTTCTATCTTTGCCAAACTTTCTCGAACCTTTATTCTCTCAATTCCTCTTGCATTCATCTTTCTACGTGACCACTATTCCTCAATCTTCAAACTTCACTCTTCTCCAATCTGCAATGGCCGCTTCATCATCTCATGCCGCTGCTCAAGACAAAGGCAAAGGCCCTTCAGTAGAACCACCGGCTCTACCAGCTCTCCACGCGCTAAATCAAGTCAATGATAAAGTCATTGACAACCCAGAACTTCAGACCGATGATACCAGAATCTTGATACCTTTTACAATAGGTGGAGATGTTCATTATTTCATTGGACCTATTGAAACTTTAGAAAGGGCAAACAAGAAACTACCTTTTTTCCAGTGCTCAAGGGAAAGATTTATTGATCAATCAAGCCCTCAATATCTCTTTTTTCATCACGGAACTGATTTCACAGCCTGGCATCAACGCCTTGCCCTTACAAAGAACGCCGCTTGGGGGGCTTTGGGGATTCAGGAACTCCTAAGGCTTTCCCACTTTTCACCTTCAACGCTCCCTTGGATGATTGGAGCTATAACCTTTTTTGGAACAGGACAACCAACAATTTCCACCTCCCTTGTGGAATGATTGGTATGTCCCTTTTGGATGTAGCCGCCATTACAGGGCTTCCAATAAACCCTCCAGACTGTACTTCTGACATGCAACCCAGGCACCAATACAATATTGTCTACACCAATTCCTACAGTGAGTTCATTGCTCATAATATGGGTGCAGAGGGCACTGCTGTTGCAGATGAAGAGCATGTATCCTTTCTATTCTATTGGCTAAATGCAATTATTTTCTGTTCTCGAAGCGTTCAAATGTCGAAGTTTTTCCTTCCTCTGGCTGCTCTACTTCATGAAGCAAACACTCTTAATTTAGCCAAGCTTCTTCTAGGGCATGTTTTTGAAGAGATTGGTCAATTTGTACATTGTCTCCGAGATAATTGTCTGATCAGTACGGGTGGCCCTCTCTGACTTCTCCAACTATGGCTTAATGTCATTTTCGAAAAATATATGACAAATCCTGGAGGCGGTACCACTGACAAACAACACATTAAAGGCTTCTGATTGGCTGATTATAAGCCAAATTTCCCAAATACACAATCGGATGAAGACCAATTTTTGGGCTGTTTTTTCTCTCTTCCATTCCTGTAAAGACTTTTACAATGAAAACCTCAATTTCGCTCATTTCATGCGTCGAAATTGTGGTCCTGCATGGCTTGATCATCTACTCTTTCCAAATGATGCTGAGGAAAGTGAACTGGCTAATCAAAATTGGACAAATTTGTTGGCTGTTCAAGTAATCCCTTGATGAGCAGATAATTTATACCCTTTTCAGCATTGTTTTTATACAGTTTTTATCTTAATTTAGTTACTTTTTATTATTATTTTATTAGTTTTTATTCAAAAATCACATTTCTGGACTTTACTATGAGTTTGTGTATTTTTCTATGATTTTAGGTATTTTCTGGCTGAAATTGAGGGATCTGAGCAAAAATCTTATTCAGAGGCTGAAAAAGGACTGCAGATGCTGTTGGATTCTAACCTCCCTGCATTCAAAATGGATTTTCTAGAGTTACAGAAGCCAAATTGGTGCGCTCTTAATTGCGTTGGAAAGTAGACATCCTGGGCTTTCCATAAATATATAATAGTCGATACTTTGCCCGAGATTTGATGGCCCAAATCGGCGTTCAAAATCAGCCTAAAATTTCTGGCGTAAAACGCCCAAACTGGCACCTGAATTGGAGTTAAACGCCCAAACTGGCATCAAAGCTGGCGTTTAACTCTAGGAACAGCCTAAGCACGAAAAAGCTTCAATGCTCAGCCCAAGCACACACCAAGTGGGCCCTGGAAGTGGATTTCTGCACTATGTGCACGTAGTTACTCATTTTCTGTAAACCTTAGTTACTAGTTTAGTATAAAAACTACTTTTAGAGGTTTATTTTATATCTTTGGAGTTTTCAGAGGTCTTTTACCTTATGTTCCTATTTTGATCTTGTACACGTTTGGAGGTTGGCCTCACGGCCATACCTAGACCTTTCACTTATGTATTTTTTACGGAGGAGTTTCTAGACCCCATAGATTAAGGTGTGGAGCTCTGCTGTTTTTCATGAATTAATGCAAGTACTATTGTTTTTCCTTAAATTCACGCCTACTTCTTCTCCAAGATATACTCTTGTTCTTAATTTAGTTAAGTCAGAATGAAGGGGTGACCCATGACAATCACCCAATCTTCGTTACTCGCTTAGCCCAGATCCGCGTGCTTGACAACCACAAGCGGTCTACATGATGTTCAACGTAGTCATTGGACAACAGTCGGAGTATATTCTCTTGGGTCCCTAATCAACGATTCACATCGTCTCTCCTAACAACAGAGGATCTGAATCTGAGATTAGAACCTTCGTGGTATAGGCTAGAATAATTGGCAGCATTCCTGGGATCTGGAAAGTCTAAACCTTGTCTTTGGTATTCTGAGTAGGATCTGGGAAGGGATGACTGTGACGAGCTTCAAACTTGCGAATGTTGGGCGCAGTGACAGTGTGTAAAAGGACAATGGTCCTATTCCGATGCTAGCGGGAACTGACAGATGATTAGCCGTGCGGTGACAGCGCATATGGATTTGTTTTCATCCGAGAGGATCATACAGCTTGCCATGGAAGGAGGTAACGCATGATTGGAAGAAGGCAGTAGGAAAGCAGAAGTTCAGAAGCAACGAAGCATCTCCATACGCTTATCTGAAATTTCCACCAGTGAATTACATAACTAACTTTATTTTATTTTATGTTTTATTTATCTTTTAATTATCAAAACCTCATAATCATTTAAATCCGCCTGACTGAGATTTACAAGGATGACCATAGCTTGCTTCAAGCCGACAATCTCCGTGGGATCGACCCTTACTCACGTATGGTTTATTACTTGGACGACCCAGTGCACTTGCTGGTCAGTTACGCGGAGTTGTGAAGAAATGTTGAGATCACGATTCCGTGTACCATTCCTACAGGGCTGCCCCAACACAAAAAAGAAAAAATCAAAGTGACCTTGTATGCTCCTCACTTCACAGCCAGGCAACTGGGTTTCTCACAGGCCATTCCAACCCCCCTTCCTCGAAACAACAAACCATTTTGCCATATTACTTTGACTTCCCAAGATGAACTTGATTTCTGCCTCTTAACAAATCAACAACAAAGGGAGCGTTTCAACTTTCTCGTTTATGATCGCAGCTTCTATATCACCAAGTCTTGCTTCGAATGGTGAACTGCTTACTACTCTAGGTACAGTCGTACTTTAGAGGAAATCCAGCAATCTACCATCTGAACAGCCCCTGCTGCTGAAGGTTCTCCCAAAAAGTCTCAAAAAAGAAAAGCTAACACCACAACTTCTTTACAACAACCACAACACAAGAGTCGAAGGACTCCCACCAGAACTTTCAGAAGGGTAACTATTTCTACATATACCCATACACTTTAAACTGAAATACTCCTTAATCACATTTACTTAACAACTCTTGACTTCGATCTTTTCATCAGTTACGGTTGCAACCATCGAGTGAGAGCTCTGATGGAAGTGAGCAATCCATCCGAAATATCATTGCTGCTTCTTCTCAATCAGAGGATACAGCTGATTCAGATTTGAATCTTCAATTGATTCGAAGGCCAAGATCCATTCTGGTAACTTTATATCATTTCCATTTGTATATATTTCGATTAAGTCAAAATAAATCTTAACTTATAACTGTGTACCTTGTGTATCAGCCCACTACTGTTGCTCAATCAATCACCTCACCTCCTGCATCCAATCAACCGCTTCAACAACAACAACATGACCAAGGAGATACTACATCTCATGATTCAATCCAAGTCACAAGGTCCGTTGAGCCCCTACAAGTTGCTTTCCCTTTTCCAACTGGAACACAAATAGTCAACTTGACAAAGGAGCCTACTCAGCACTCTCCAATGCAAACTCTGATCCTTGGACATACTTCTCCAACCAGTCAAGATGCACTCTCTGCTGAAGGCCAAATAGCCCCTGACTCTGATTCTCTCTCTCTCTCTCGAGTTGTCGAAACTACCAATTTCGATTCTCCTCGATCCAGAGTCTTAGAGACCTTTCCTTCTCCTTCAAGAGCATCCAGTATTCCTCAATAAGCTGAATTCCAAACTCCCCTTGACCAAGGATCTGGAGGTTTGGGTATATCTTCTAAGCCTACAAGCGCTACTTTGGCTAGCCTGATCTCTATTTCAAATCAAGCCATTCAAGAGGACGAAGTGCCTATTCCTGCTCCGATACTCCTTAGTTCTCCTGCACCAGTTCCTCCATTCAAATTGTCTACTGATGTTTGAGAGCAACTTCAATCACTTCTCAAACTCTTAGACTATCCACCTGTTGCATGGATCAATGATACAATTCTCAATTAGCTTTTATATGATCTTTTGGGTTCTACCTTTGAACTTCCAACCTCAACTCCTCATTCTGCCATTGTTCATCAATTCAAACAAATTGCCAACAACAGCATAGCTGCATAGATCAAGCTTCAAGAAATCGAACAGGAAGAAGCTAAGATTAAAACTGAAGCAGAAGGCTATACTGCAGCCCTTCAGCCTATCAAATCTTCCCGCAAAGAAATTGATCTGAGAATTTCTCAAGCTATCTCTGTTCAAGCTCATTATGATGGAGAAGAGATAAAACTTAAAGCGGAATTAGCCCAGATAAATGAAAAACTTGCAAAAATTCGCAAGAGAAGAGCTGATATAGCCACACCCTTGACAACTGCCCAACAAGAACAACAACTCATCCAAGAGATTGTTTCTATTGAGACCAAACAAGAAGAATATGGGAAATAACTCGACAAGGTCCAATACGAAAAATACAGACATGTTGAGGCACTTTCAGCTCTGGACAACAAGAGGCCAAAGCTACGCTCAGACCTGGCACGACTCCTGGCACCTTGAATTTCTTTACTTTAGGCTTTAATTTTTGTAATGGTTTTCATATTTTCTGGACTTATGCATGTTTGACTTTAATTTAGCCAATAATAATATCGCTTCAAGTACTTTTCATTAACCGAGTTAATTATTTTTCCTGACTCGATATCCTTGATTTGATATGCATTTCCAGAATATGACCCTATCACTTGAAAAGGGCCTTCCAAAGTATGGGACCATTTGCCAAGAAATTTTGATTTCTTTTCTATCGGCAAAATAACTTTTAAAACCAACTCGCCTATACTAAAATATTTCTCTCTTATTCGACGATTATAACTTCGAGCAACACTTTCTTTTTGTCGAATCAGATTTTCAAGTGCCAATATTCGCTCTGAGTCTAATTCATTCAACTCATCAAATATTGTATTCTAATAGTCATCAACTGACAAGTCATTTTTCTTTGATACTCTCAAAGTATTCAAATTAATTTCTAATGGTAGCACCGCATCATGGCCATAAATCAATTTATAAGGTGAAGTACCTGTCGACCCCCTTGGTGAATTTCGATAAGCCCATAACACCTGGCTTAAAGTTTCATGCCATGTTCGAGGTCTATTCCCATCCAAGCATCTCGTGAGGAGTTCGATCTGAGGATCTCCCATGCTATTTCTGTTCAAGCTTTTCATGATCAAGAAGAAGCAAGACTCGAAGCAGAATTAACTCAAATTCAGGAACAACTTGCCACCATATGCCAAAATCGAGCCACCATAGCCAAACATCTGGCTGCAGCCCAACAAGAACAACATCTCCTTATTCAGGAACTTGTCTCAATCTACACAAAGCGGGGAGAATATGAAAAACAACTTGAGAAAATTCAAACTGACAAGTTCAAACAGATTGAAGTGCTTTCAATTCTGGAAAACAAAAGGGGAAAGCTGCGCTCCGATTTGGCAAAACTAATTGCACCTTGAACTCCTTTTTTATTTCTAATTTTATTTTTTGTAATAACTTCCATCTTTTCTAAACTCTAATATATATGGTGAACTTCTATATTTGCCAACAATAGAAAAGTTTCAAGTATTTCCCATTAATCGAGTTAATCACTTTTCCTAACCCAATATCTTTAACCTGATAGCCATTTCCAGAATATATCCCTGTTACTTGAAACGGGCCTTCCCAACTATGGGACCATTTACCCAGAAATCTTAATTTCTTTTCCATTGGTCAAATGACTTTTAAAACTTACTCGCCTATCCTGAAAGACTTTTCTTTAACTTGACGATTATAACTTCGAGCAACGCTTTCTTTTTGTCGAATTACATTATCAAGTGTCAGGATTCGTTCTGAATTCATTTAACTCATCGAACATTGCATTCCAATAATCATCAACTGGCAAATCATTCTATCTTGATACTCTTAAAGTATTCAAATTAATTTCCAATGATAATACTGCATCATGGCCATATACCAATTTATAATGTGATGTCCCTGTCGAATCTCTTGGTGAATTTTGATAAGCCCATAATACTTGACTTAAAGTTTCATGCCATGTTCGAGGCTTATTCTCGATATGCTTTTTAATCAAGCTTATCAATATCTTATTTGCTGCCTCAACTTGCCATTAGCCTGTGCATAATAAGGAGTTGAAGTAACCATATTAATGCTTCTTGAAGCCACAAAATTTTTAATTCGCTGGCCAGTAAATATAGTTCCTTGGTCAGTACTTAACGTCTGAGGAATTCCAAATCGATGGATAATATGTTCCTCGACAAAGTCTATTATTTCACTTTGACCAACTTCTACCAGCAGAACTGCTTCAACCCATTTTGTAAAATAATCAATAGCTACTAAAATAAACTTGTGTTATTTTGATGAAGGAGGGTGGATCAATCCAATCAAATCCAGAGCCCAACCTCTAAAGGGCCATGGCTTTATTATCGAATGCAATTCAGCCGTTGGAATTTGTTGTATCGAACCATGTTTCTAACATTCCTGACATGCCTTCGCATAATTAATACAATCCTTTATCATGGATGGTCAATATACATGATTTCGATATAATATCCATCTCATCTTCTTCCCTACGTGATGGGCACCACATATTCCATTATGAGCGGTTGCAAGACAATTTTCTATATTAGATTTGGCTGTGGCTTCTTCATTTTCAGTTTTTTAGATTTTTTTCTCCTTCTTATCTCTGTCATCTTCTTCCGAAGATTGAGGCCGTTTCTTCCCACGGGTCTTATAATGGAAACTAAATCCCAGCACATCATCATCCGAACCCGTTGAATAGAGAACAGAAAAGGGAATGTAATTGCATTTAGCTACCTAGGACCACACACACCCTTTATATAGAGACCTTATATGAAGCTAACTAAGCTCAACAAGTAGTTATAACAGCTGATAGAAATAGACTAAGCTAACTACTTTCTATAACTGTTTGATCTTTCTCCATAATAGAATTGTAGCTATTTTGAATTCAGATTACAACAGAATTTGATATATCACACTTGGAGAGAGCTCTATTGTACCTTGGAAGACCACCTCACCCTTCGAGTCACTTTTAGATTCGCCAAAATTCTCCTTGAAGCTGTCGGAGGAATCACCTTCCATCTTAAACAAAAAAACAGAGATTCGGAATTTTCTTCTCAACTCAAAAATAGGGCAAACAAGAACACAATAGTAGATGGACACAAATAGATGGCCACGATGCTTGCTCATAATAAATAAAATTTTCAAACACAATAGACAAGTGAACGGTGAGAATGGAACATGACTCGATCATTGTGCAATTAAAAGAAACCAGATCAAGCATGAACAATGTGAATAAGATCACCAAAACACACAGAATCTCACTTGACGAAGCACTTGAGCAAAATGCAAAACAATGTATTATTCATAGATTCTCTTCCCACAAAGCACACACCATAACAAATTAATATTCTATTTATAGACGTGTGGCACATGGCATTCGGCATTGGCAACTGCCAATGGAAAACTTTTTACGTTCGGTGATGGAACATTTGGTGTCTTAGGTCATGGAGATAGAGAGAGTGTGTTATATCCAAAGGAAGTGCAGTTATTAAGTAGATTTAGGACTCTTAAAGTTGCATGTGGAGTATGGCACACTGCAGCTATTATAGAGGTAACACTTCAGTCTAGTTCAAATGTTTCATCAAGGAAGCTCTTCACTTGGGGTGATGGTGATCAGTATCGTTTGGGGCATGGAAACAAGGAAACATACCTTCAACCGACTTGTGTCTCATATCTTATAGAAGCATGTGGAAACACTATGACTGTTGCCCCCACTACATCTGGTCATATTTTCACTATGGGAGGCACTGAACATGGTCAACTAAGAAATTCTTTGTCCGATGGAAAAGTACCAATGCTAGTACAAGATAAGTTGGTAGGTGAGTATGTTGAGGAAATATCATGTGGATCTCATCATGTGGCTGTATTGACATTAAGAAGTGAACTATATACATGGGGGAAAGATGCCAATGGAAGATTGGGACATGGAGACACAGAAGATAGGAAGGGTCCAATAATAGTGGAAGTCTTGAAAGAAAGGCATGTAAAAAACATTTCGTGTGGGTCGAAGTTTACAGCTTGCATATGCATCCATAAATGGGTCTCGGGAGTTGAGCAATCTAGTTGTACCGCATGTAGGCAACCATTTAGATTTACTAGAAAAAGGCACAATTGTTATAATTGTGGGTTAGTGCATTGCCATGGTTGCAGTTCAAAAAAGGCATTGAGGGCAGCATTGGCTCCAACACCCGGAAAACCTCATCGTGTGTGTGATTCTTGTTATACTAAGATTAAAAATGTTGAGTCGAATTCTGGTGCCATTTTTAATAGGAGAGCTACTACTCCACCTCGTACTTCTATAGATGGAAGGGAAAGATTTACCCTGGGAGAAATAAGATCTTCAAGAACTCTCTTCCCTCTCTCAAGGATTCACAAGACTACTACAGAGCAAGTTGTTCAGGTTCCATCACTAGTGCAATTGAAAGATGTTGCATTCCCAAGTTCAACAGGTTCAATAATGCAAAATCTTTTGAAGCCTACCATCGCTGCCATACCTCCAACTCCAAGTCCACCACCAACTCCATCACTCATTTCAAGGCCCGCATCCCCGTATGCAAGAAGGCCAAGCCCTACGCGTTCCGGCGCTGGTGGATTCTCTAGAAGTCTTCTTGATAGTTTGAGGAAAACAAATGAGCTTAAGAATCAAGAAGTATCAAAATTACAGAAACAAGTAAGTTTCCTGTTGATTCACTTTCCATATTCTCTGAAAAACCTCAAGGATCACCAATATTAAGTTAATGAATATTATTTTTATGTAGATTCAAAGTTTGAAACAGAAAAGTAACATGAAAGATGTGGAAAATCAAAAGCTTCGCCAACATATTAAAGAAGCTACAACATTGGCAGCAGATGAGTCTTCTAAGCATAAAGCAATGCTAGAAATTTTTGAGTGCACTATCATTCAGGTATCTTCATTCTATTTACCAAGGATATAGTTGAAATCGTTGACTTATATATGTAAATGTCTCGATTGCTCAACTTTCAATTCCACACTTTTTACTACAAACTACTTTAGTATTTGAGCATCATGTTTCTTTATAAAAAATTCTTAGTCGCCCAAATTACTGGCGTAAAATACTTCAAGAAGAATATATGAGAAATAGAACAAATCCCTTGATCAGAATTTCAAGTACATCATCCTGATTAAGTAGACTTGCCTTTTGTTCAATCTAGTTGAAGCAAATGGCTGAGAAGTTGCCACCAGAGATTTCAGAAACTGAAAATTTGAGAATTGCACTTACTCAAGCTGAAGATTTTCTGAAAGAAAACTCGACATCTGAAACATTTTCTGTGCCATCAATATCAGAGTCTACTCGACAAAATGCACCTGATCCTGCCACAGATATTGGGGATTCAAAAATGCAAGAGCACAATACAGAAGAATATCATGAAGCGGCGGCTTCGGACCCATCTCATGATGAGGAGAATGTCCTTCAAGAAAGAAATGGATCATCTGTATCCGATAATAGAACAGCAGTGCAACCACAAAGCTCCGAGGAAACATCAAGGTTGGCAAGAGATGGAGAAACACAAGTTATTGAACAATTTGAGCCTGGTATTTACGTGACACTAATAGTAAGGCCTAATGGTGTCAAAATTTTCAGGAGAGTTAGATTTAGGTATACTACAGTTACTTGTTTATCTGATAAATTCTACATTTTCAATTTCTGTATCAGTGTGATTTGTATTGAACATATGAGTCACTATAGTAGTTAGCTTCACAAAATTATATTAGTATTCTTCTTCTATCTCAGGTGAAGGTGTGTATACCCATTTTTGAAATATGTACACGAATGTGTGATCAAAATAGCTGCTACATTATTTAAACCATTTCTCTAGTTTTGATCTGCATGCACAACACATTTTTTAAAAAAGAAGTTGCAGAAATTTGTATCGACGCATTTCTTAATTTTGCTATTACTAAATAATATATGTTGTTTGAATTATTGTATGACATTAGCATGTGTGCAACATGATTTTTTGATAAATCACTTGGAAAGCTTTTCATGGCACCCAAATTACACAAGCTTTTTATTGGATCACAATGTTAAACTCTTTTGTATACTTCCAGTGCAAAATAATTAAATTCTTCCTACACTTCTCAAATATTTTATATGATTTTTTTATTTATTTATGCAGCAAGCGAAGGTTTCATGAGCAACAAGCAGAAGAATGGTGGAACATAAATAAAGAGAGGGTGCTTCAGAGATATGGTCAACAAGCTAGAAGTGATGCTAATGCATCATTTAGCACCCCGACACCACCTGCTGAAGAAAATATTGAGGTAGCACCTACCTAACACTTGAATCTTACTTAGATTTGCATAGACATCATCTTAGTTTTGATGAAAGTACAAGGTACAGAATGAAGCATCATTAATCTACTAAGTGTAGCAAAAAGTTGTATCTAGTTACATCAATTCCTAAATTTAGTCGTCACTACCCGCGGGTAGTAAATTACAGTACCCGAACCCGCCCCTGCGGGTACCCGCCCCATCCCTACCCACCCCTATAAAAATTAAATATTTTAATTTTTACATATTCTTATATAAATTAAGGCAAAAACTTAAAATTCATAGATAAATTAAAATACAAACATAAAATTCGTACGTCATTAGCTCAAATAACTAGAAATTAAAAAAAAAAGTGTTAAATCACTACAAATTTAGATTCACCATAATAAAGAAATTACAATATTAGATATAAAGGAATCTTCAACCCTTATTCTTGATCACTTTCAACATCTTTATCATCATTAAAAGTTTACAAATCAAGATTTAAACCTGAAAATAAAAAGAGATAAAAATTAACAAATTAATTAGTACTATGTAAAAAATTAACATAAATAAAAATTAACACTGTTACTTTGTGTGTCTTCTCTAGTAATACTAGTCATGAAGTAATTTAAAAACACCTATATCAATAAAATTAAAATTACTGAGAGTATAAAATTAACATAAATTAGAATAAAATCAAAATTCACAATTGCATAAAAATGATAATTCAAAGCATATAATAAGCTAACACACCAATAAATACATCTACTGATTTTTTAATATTCCTTTATTCTTAATATAATAAGCTGACGCTCCGAAGAAAGTCATGAGAAAAAGAAAGTAGTAACAATATTATTATATGGAAGATTTCAAAGAGCCAGTGAGTTGAGAAAAATTTTCTGAGTTTATAAATTATTGGTGTCTTAGAATTTTTAGAAAATAATTTAAAAATAGAAGAAAAAATAGTGTTATGCACACATATTATAAGAAAGTTATCACGTATTCCTGTGTACCATTGCGGAACTTCATGTTTCTGTGTACTATTAAGTTTCTAGCAATATTTTTGTCTTCTAGTAAACTTTGAAATTACTATATTAACCCTTAAAATAGATATGAAATTATACAATTGGCCAACAGAATAGTTCACATAGGAATAACAAGATAGTTCGAATGTTTGTGGCTTAATCATTGGCCTAATTTTAACTGAGTCAAAGTGTATAAGAATAGGATAGAACGGCTCAACATTCCTCATTTGCAATATAAAGTATTTGAAAATATTTTAGTTTTTACATAATTTTAAAAACAATTATTTTTCAAACTATATTCTCTTATTACGTTGTTTTAGTTCTTTTGTATTTTAAAATTTGTTAATTTTTTTATATATTTTTTATTAGTATATCCATATATATGAGAAATTTTAGGGGGTCAATAATTTTTGGACAAGTTACCAAAATAAAATATTTGGGCTCCAAAATTATCGAAATATAACTTTTGCAGTTTGAATACGAAAATGCAACTTTCTACAAAATTATGTAAACTGCTAATGTCCCACGATTTCAAAATACACATAAACCGCTGATGGGATCCCGCGGTTTCTGTGTGAATGGCAAATAGGCATAAATCATAGAAGGGATCTAGCGGTTTATGGTTACACAAACAAAATCGCAAATAAAATCGCATCAATTTTACCCAAGAGAATCAAAATTACATATAGAAACATAAATAACAACGACATTACAGTAAAACTAAATCAACAACATAACATTACTAAATCAACAACATAACAGTAAATATTCAGACCAACAACTTAACACACCAATACAAGACAGCAAAACAAATAAAGATAGAACAATAAAACTTAAATACAAAGATCTGATTGACACCTATGCATCGGCTTCGAGTGCAGCACATCGTTGGGGGCAACCCCTGCAAGTGTGTCCAGTCTGCCTACATAGCCCACAGCGCTTCGGCCTAGCAGTATCGGCCTCATCCATGGTGTTACAGATTCTGGTAAACCTCGGTCTCCCTTTTCTGACACGTCTCATGTTAGAATCAGGAATGACAGTCGTATCGTCATAAGGTGGCCAGAGACCCTTTGGAATAGGAAGCAGAAACCCCATCCGATATACACTAAACACCTCAGTTATGGTATAAACTTCATGAACGTATGTAGCCAGTCTAGTCGAAAATGAGCACAGCATGCAATCGCATGGCAGCACGGGTAATGTAGAGCCTGGAAGTACCCACAGTCACAAGTGCAATCCCTGAGGAAAACCCGATACGTACCTAGCGAGAAGTTACCGGTAGATGTCGTCTCTGCAACAGTATACTCAGATTGATGTCTGTCAAACAGAGTAACAGTGAAGCACCTCGAATCCTTCAAGTCACGCTCTATCGCCTTAACCAGCGTCTGGCAAAATCGGTGGCCAGATCCCAACTGAGCCTCTGCTGACTGTCCTCGAATGACAAAAAGTTCTGGTAGCCTCCCATATGTCGACTTCACTAGTGCAGTGACCTGTAGATTCCGTGTCCCCTTCAACTCAGAATTGACACACTCGGATATGTTCGTCGTCATGTGGCCGAACCGTCTGCCTCCATCTTGGTGCTGAGTCCACTTGTCGTACTCCATTCGGTTAGCCCAATCACACATGGCCAGATTCTCAGTCCTCATAATATCAAACCAATAGTCAAACTTGGCCTCAGTTTTAGCATATGCGGCATTCACGAGCAGCGGCCTCGCATCCTACCCCCTTGAAACTGAGGACAAAATTAGCTGCAACATGTTGAATGCAAAACGCTCGATATGCATGAGGCGGTAGCCAACCACTATCAGGTGCCTCCAGTGCAGCCTTAATGCCATTGTGCCTGTCAGAGATCATCAGAATGCCTTCTTGAGGAGTCACGTGTTGACGCAAATTGGATAAGAAAAATTACCAGGACTCTGCATTCTCCCATTCCACAAGTGCAAAGGCAACATGCAAGCTCCCATCAACGGTTTACATAGTTTTGTAGAAAGTTGTATTTTCGTATCCAAATTACAAAAGTTGTATTTCGATAATTTTAGAGCCCAAATATTTTATTTTCGTAACTTGCCCATAATTTTTACTATTTTTTGTCATTATTTGTACAAGTATAATTATTAAATTATCTTTAACAAATAAATTTTATTAATTTATATGTGCAAAAAGACTTTTAAATCTAAATTCTATCAAAGATTAATTTTTCTTTTTTGTAAATTGAAAGTTTTTTCTTATTTTTTTGTAAAAAAGAATTAATAGTGAATTTTTTTTACTTTTAAATATTTTTATTGTGTGCTCTTTAAGACTAGTTATTTTAATTTCGAAAAATACTTGTTTTTTTGTTGTCTTTTTGTATTATAGTCACAACATATTGTAACACTTACATTTAGTTTAGTTTTATAATAGTATCTCTTTTAAATATATTTTAGTTTTATCTTTAACAGCTATTTTAGTTATACCTCTAAAAATATTAATACCATTGTTCGGTAGGTCGGGTTACCAGACGGTTCGTGGAAGTCTCTGGGATGGAGAAGTGGGTTCCCGCCTATCTTCAAGTGGTGGTATGAACGATGGGGCAGCCGAGCTTCCGAGCACTTCAGGTGGAGAGGGTGTCACCTACAATGACATTCTGACACTCAAATCAGTAGAGTGTATGGGTGATGTGATAACTGAGAGTAGGGTGACGTACCTTGGGAGAGGGGTAGGACCCTCCCTTTATATACCCTGTCAGTAAGGCGGGCCCCACAGGGGAAAGCCTCCTTCCAGAAAGGTTCCTTCTCCACAGCTGTCATGCAGCTGGCAAAATAGGTACGTGGCCGGGTCGTCAGCCGGGCGGACCATGCACGGTGACCTATCCAATTAGGTCGATAAGTGCTTGGGCCGGATTGACCGAAGAGCCTAGCTAAGCTGGGCCGCAACAACCATATAACATGACAAATTGAACTATTAATAATACCTAAGTTTAGTACCGCTATATATAAGTGAAATTAGCATAACATTATGAAGTTATTAATTAGCCACATTAACTATTGGTTATTAATCCACTAAAAATCAACACTAATTTTTTTTATAAAATTAGTCGTGTGATTCTTATTATGATTAATACAAAGCAAAAAAAATACAAAATTAAAAGAAGAAAAAGGTGCTTTCAATTATATTAAGTATAAAATAGACATAAATTTTATATTTAATTAGAATGAAATTAAAAAAATACAAATGCGTGATCTTTTTATTTTAATTAGCAATTGAGGTATTTTTTATATATATATATATATATTTTTTACTTATAATCTCATATAATGGATACTTACTCTTATTTTTTTAGAGAAAATTCTACTCTCTTTTCTTCCGAGATGCTAAAATGACACTCGCCTTCCCTCTATTTTATAAATGTACATTTCTCTCCCTTTTAACTTTTAAAAAACTTCCTCTTTAATCCATTTTAAATTTTTTGTGTTAACTAATGTTAACTTTATCTATTTTTTAAGAAAAAATAAATTATTTTTTAAAAAAAGTCTTTACACAAAATTTTGTCTTTGTTTATACATATTAATTTACATATTTTTAATTAAATAATTAACTATTAAAATAATTAAACTTAACATAATAGAATAATCAAATAATAAATAAATAATTTAATTATTTTATAGTACTATAATGAAAAATTTTATGAAAATTAAATGATATTTTTATACACAATAACTAAATTTTTTTATATTATTGCATGATTTTTGTTGTGAAACTCGTTAAAAAAATAATAATAATAACGCTATTTAGTGCAGCTCAGCCAAGACATATCATATATGGCGGCTGAAAAAATGGCTTTTAAAATTTGTCTACAAGGACAAACTAAGCTGACTTCAATCATACAAAACTTGTTAAAGGAAAAAACGGTTGCATGTCTATATGTACCACCCAGCCTTCATGTTTATGTGTGTTTCATTCGCCAAATCTGGACCTTTTATTTTTTTTTATTATTATATCTAAATGATTCTTCCCATATTATATTATGGTGTGTTATGCAAAATTATAGGCGCTGCAAATTTATAATTATACAAAACGCAACTTGCGTTTTTATTAGGAAAAAAAAAAAAAAAAGCCAAAACGCAACTTGCGTTTTAACATAAAGAAAAAAAGCAAAAAATACCCTGCAAAGAGTCAGAAATTAATTTCAAAATGGATAACAGAATGGTGAAGTGCAGATAAATGGATATATGGGGTGATGTCCACAAATGTGGACCTGTGAAGATCAGAGACCTGCTAGATCTGCAAAACGCAGGTAACGTTTTGCAGGAACAAGAAACAGAAAATTACAGGCTCTGTAAAACGCAGGCTGTGATTGGCGTGGAAATGGAACAAGAAATTAAAACGTGTCCTGCATACCGACAGGACCAAAGCTTGACCAACTTTGAACTGAGCAAAACGCAGAATGCGTTTGTCAGTGAACCAGAGCAAAACGCTGGTTGCGTTTTGCAGGCTCCATACATGCATGCGTGCCACGTGTTTTGGGAGGGGGTTCAGCTGGGTCCTTATAAGTGAGAAACGCAGATTGAAGAAGCGTAGTTACTGAAGCAAACTCGTTACCAAAGAAATAGTTGGGGGAGAGTGAAAGAGATGTGAATCAGCTCGGTGAAGAAGAGCTACATGGTATGGTATAGGAAAAAAAATGGTGCGTGACTATACTAAACCAGAAGATCATATTATTGAGTATTTGGATCATCCTCATTTTGTAAGTAAATTTTTTTAATATTTAACAATAAATATATAAATTTATTTAAATTTTATTTATTTGTGTTGTAATTAGTAGTATTGAGGTTATTAATATTATTATAATGAATATTATGTTATTATTAATTTTGCGTTACGTCTTAAATTTTTTAATACCGTTATTATTATTATTATTATTATTAGGCAAATTATGTTACCATGGTACAAAGAGTTTAGGAAAGAAACGAAGAATTATTTAGAAAAGTATTATTTTTATTCATATTTCTCATTTGTGATTATAAAGTTCTTATCAATATATAGACCAAAAGTACGCTAAGAGTACACTCATTATAGAATAATATCCTAATAAATTACATTGATTTTTTTCTAATCCTCTTTGATATTTTTCTGATTTTGTTCTCTAATTATGATATTCTAATAAATTAATCTCTTTATTATTATTATTATTATTATAGTGGATCTGTTAATGAAAATAATTTATTAATAATATTTAATAAGAATAATGTGTAATAAATTATTATTTTTTAGTGATTTACTATTATTTTTTATGATAGTAATAATAATAATAATAATACTGTCATCAACAGTAAACGGTTTTGTTAATAATATTTACGTTGGAAAAAAATTATTATTATAGATATTATAATAAATGGTTTTTTTCAGTAATATTTTGTAATAATAATTAATACTGTATGTTAATAATAACAAGCCTTGTAGGTTATAGTTATTATAATAAATGGTTATTATTATTGTTATTATTGTTATATTTGGATAACTATTATTATAATTAGAGTGTTATTATGATTATTTTATAATACTAGTTATGATAGTGAGAAAAAGTTATTATTAATTTTTAATAATTAATAATACTATTTAATAAATAATAGACAAATATTCGTGATTTTTTAACAGTTTATTATTATTATGTTTTAACTGGTATTATTTAGAATTTAATAATTATCATTTTTTTTGCAGGCTATCAGAAATTTGTTGCCCAGAAAACTGGATCCGCCGGATACGTTGAATGAGGTAGCTGCAGCGACATTGGCATTGACTGGTTTTCAACATGTTTCGCGAGTGGGCAAAATGAGAGGTCATTCTGCACTACTGAGTGCTTTGGTGGAACGCTGGAGGCCGGAGACTCACACGTTTCATCTTCCGGTCGGTGAAGTGACGGTAACACTGGAAGATGTGAGCTATATTCTTGGTCTCCCGATTAATGGGGATGCTGTTATGGGTAGATCAGATAGCAGCCACCAGTTTTTGGTGGAGAACTGCATTGCGTGTTTTGGTCGGGAGCCCGGTCCAGACGATCACGTGTTGGAAAAGGTTAATATTGCTTGGGTCCGACGGTGCAGAGACACCAAGCCGTGTGATACTCAGGAGTCTCTCGAGCGGTACGTCCGAGCGCACATTTTCTGCATGCTCGGTACAGTTGTGTTTCCGGATAAGTCGACCGTTTCACTGAACTCAAAGTTTCTAATCGACCTCTTGGTAACTATTATGCAGTTTATATGGCGGCCATATATGGGAGTGGGGATTCCGGATGGCCTCGAACCCCATATGTTCATATGCTCCACTCAGTCGTCTTTAGTGTCATTCGAGTGCATAGAATGGCACGCGACAGATCGGGTCAGACGACAGTTCGGGATGCAGCAGCTACCACCAGGCCCCGCGTTCAACCTTGGTCGTGATCACTGCAAGCGGCTGACAGGAGCACAGAACCATGACTGGGGACAGATTTACAGTCAATGGGTTAACAGATGGACATTTGACCGCTATAACACATTGCAGCTAGGCGAGGAGATTATTGACTTCCATCCTCTCCCAGTGTACTACGACTGGTACACGCAGTAGTATGGGATTCACCTGCGACTGTCAGATAGAGTTCCAGGCGGAGAGATTGGCGCCGATGAACCACAGCAGCAACAGGAAGAACCAGCTGGCCCTCACCAGGGAGTCCCGCCTCATGAGCAACAGGAATATGTATTGTTTTTAATTCCTAGTATTATGGTTATTAGGTTTATAAATAGTTATCAGTAATTAGTATTACTTGTATTTACTTGTTATTTGCATACTCAGGAAATTCCGGAGCATGCATGGCTTCGAGATCTAGAGTCCGCATAAAAGACGGAACACCAAACGGGTGCTGGCTTACAATCGCATTTGCTTCATCTTGCATCGCCGGATTGCCTGCCAAGTCTCCGTCATCGTTTTCGTCATCGACTTCATAGTTAGCTTCGAATTCGTCTTCACTGTCATTATTATCTTCTTCCCAATCTATATCCCCGAGCTCATCAACATTGATCTCGTCGTCGACCATACTCATCCCCGGCTGCTGTTCAAACTCAACGTACAGCTCTATCATCGGCACGTGAGATCGGGTTTGTTGATAAATATACAACATTTGCTGCATACTGGCATCGTCAGTGATGGGCATTATTTGAAACTGTATTAAGCCACCAAATACTTGCACAGGACTTATGTATAAAAGATTGCTCACCCTTTTCAAAATGTGGCTTTGAATGTTATTACAAAGACCATTTTGCAACTCGACAAAACCCATGGTACATGGAATGGCAAATGGCAAATGACAACGGACATTCACAAACAAAAGTGACTCCTTCATGTGTGTTTGTTACAACCTCACCGTTATAATATACTCGCAAGTTTGCAACACCTTCCATAACTTCAGCCTTAACTAACTCTATTTTTTTGACACAGTTATCTGCCAAAAAAAACACCTCTCTAAAGACTTTATGCAAGAAAAAACAAGAGGAGAAGTGAAAATGAAGATGAACATCACCGGACTTCATATTTATAGGCAAACTTGTGGATTTAAATATTATTTTGTGTACAAAACGCAACTTGCGTTTTGAGGCTTCCAATAAAAAATTTCTGACCCTAACAAAACGCAACTTACGTTTTGTGGGCTTCAAAAATTTTTTTCTTTTTCTAACATAGTAAAACACAACTTGCGTTTAGTATTAAAAAAAAAAAAAGAAAAACCAAAACGTAAACTACGTTTGGTATATTTTAAAATTCAAAAAAAAAATAAATAAACTTGCCCATAGCAATGCAATATTTTGCTATACCTCCATTTTTCCATGAACTTCTCCATTTGCCAAAAAATGAGCCGCAAAGAGTTGGCAAAGGCATACTAGTATTGTTAATATTATTATATTACTATTATTATTATTATTATTATTAGCACTACAACAAGTTATATTATTATTATTATTATTATTATTATTATTATTATTAATAAGTTTAATTATTCTGTTAGTCTCTATCATTTTACTAAATTTATAATTAGGTTTTTATATTTTTTTCTTTTCAATTAGATTCCTACATTATTTTAATTTTATAATTAAGTCCTTCTTAGTATAAAAAATATTAGAATTAACTGAATATTTCTTCGCAAATTGAAGATATTTATAATTAAAAATTTAATTAAATCTTTGACCGCATATTTATTGTTACTGTTTAGTTAATATTAGGAAATAGGAATAATAGTACTATTAATATTATTATATTATTATTAGATTATTAGTATTAGTATTTCTGTTGTTGCTATTATTATTACTAGAGCGTAACCTCGTTTTGGTTATTATTAAAAAGTAGCAAAATGCAAAACGCAACTTACGTTTTTGCAAGTTTTATTTTAAACATTTTTTTAAATAAAACGCAACCTGCGTTTTGTATTGTTTAAAAACCAAAAAAAAAAGAAAAAAAATAAAAATGTAAAACGTAACTTACGATTTGTACTGATATTATAGTAGTGTATATATCGTACAAACATCCATTTTATTGTGTAATATTAATATTTTTTTCATATATGAAAAAATGAGTCTAGAATTTTATATTCCAATTCATAATCTGTTATTACTCAAATCAAGAAACTGAAGTCTCTTATAAAAAGAAGAGTTAGACAATGCAGGTTTTGGAACATTTTTAGAGAAGGAGTTTCAAAGCAAAAAGGCACAAAAATCATAAGTTTTAGACAAAATTCAGCAATAAATATTCAACCAAAAACTACAAAATATATCATATCAGATAAACAAAATTTTAGGCTTATTATACCTTATGCCAAGTTGCAAATTAAGATGGAGAACCATAGAAGCCACCACCACCCATCTTCTTCAGTCAGTACTCAGCAGCAACTCATCTCTTCTCTCTTCTCTGAGAACCATAGAAGCCACCACCACCAATCGAGCAGCCTACCGCCACCGCATCCCGCAGCCACCGCGTCCCGCAGCCTCCACGTCCTGCAGCCACAGCAGCGACGGGTTTGACCACCGCAGCCACCACCACTGCAGCCCGCCGCCACCGCATCCCGCAGCCACCGCGCTTCTCAGTCCGCTCAATGGCTCACTCTGCTTCCCCTTTCAACAAAATCACCATCCAAAGGGACAACACTGTTAGTCTTCTTTCCCTCTCCCTTTCCCATTCATTTTTCAGGTTTTCAGTTCTGGACTCGGAGTCTTTGTTTTATTGTGTACATCCACTTTATAAATTGTGTCCTCAATATCATCTTTCTAAGCAAATTCTAGGGTATCGAATGCAATATTACTCTGCGTATGCTATGTACCTGTTCTAAGCAAATTCTAGGTTACTAATATGCGGTATCTATTTTCAATTATTAAACATTTGATGCATACGTCGTTGGCAAAGAAGATGCTCCTGGAATTGTTGTTCTTTAGAAGTGGTGGGGTGTGGATTTTGAAATCAAGAATCATGCTGTCAAGATTTCTCAGCTAGGTCTCGGATTTAAAGCTCTTATTCTAGAGTAAGATAACGGTGCTTTCATAAGATTTGCTGATCTGAATTCTTTATCCGTTATATGATGTTATAATCTTCAATTGGATAACTGATGAAAATTGAAATTGCTTCCATTGTTCTTTTTCTTTTTTTTTTTTGGTCAGAAAATTGCTTCCATTGTTCCAGTATGTATAGAGCATAGTTATCAAAACCGAATCGGTGATCGAATCGGTTAGGTTACTGGGTCACTGGGTCATTGGTTCAACTGGTGGGTCACTGGTTGAACCGATTGACCCGGTCCTATGTAAATAAAAAACAAAATTTAGAATTAAAAATTTAAAATACATATTTTTACTAATATTTTAAAAATATCTAACTATTCTAAACAATATGGAACAGAAACAATAAGTATTTTGTTAATTTTACTCTATCATAAATATTTTTATTTTGATTTTATATTAAAATAAGTATTATTTTCGAATTTTAATAATTTATTAATTAGTTTATATCTATTATACTATTATATACTATAAGTATTCATTGAAAAATAATATTAATAGATATTATATAATTAAAATAATAAGTGAGTTTATAATTACTGTTAAATAAAAATATAATTAATTTAAAAATGAGTGAACTTATAATTAAAATTAAAATAAATTAAATAGAAGTAAATTATTTGCTGAAAGATATCAATATGTATTTTAATTTGCATATATATTAGTAACAAGCAAGTTAGCCTGGTGGTTGTGGCTACCTTTTAACTCCTTGAGGGAGGGGGGTTCGAACCCATTTCATTTTAAGGAAATTTTTAAATTGAAACGGTTCGGTCGGACCGATTATTTCTGAGTTTGACCGATTTTTACCGGTTCATTTCGGGTTTGACCGATTCGCACCGGTTCTTGACCTTGTGCGGTCCAATCACCGGACCAGACCGGTATAAGATCTGGTTCATCAGTTTTTTGGTCGAACCGACCGATCCAGTCCGGTTTTGATGGTATAGAGGAAAGGTTGGTCTTGATGTCGCAAAAGCCCAACATTTAATGGATGGGATCGATTGGCAAGGCGCTGTAAAGGATATAGAGGCCTCGGTTAACTGGCTTAAAGCAAATGGTTCAAAGAAGGTTTGTTACCGTTAATTTGTTTTGAAGATGATCTGATGGATATGTTAATTTCTTCACTAGTTTTTGAATTTTGTAATTTTATGATCATTTCCTAGTTGACTTGAACCTACAAAAGTATAAATTAGCCTTAGCTTTATGATTTGAAGTAAATTAGTTTGAAACTTTTGGTGGTACTTTTGAAGATGGTGGCTTTGGATTACCTGTTTATGATGGAGATATTGAAACCAATGTTCTGAAAATCGGACTGGACCGGCCGGTTCGACCAAGTTAACCGAAAACTGGTCATATAGCCGGTCCGTTCGACACGCAAAATCGCCTTGCAAAAAATCGGTTTAAAAACTGGCCAAACCGGCTGTTTGTTTTGAAGATGATCCCCACCAGCCATCGTCACCCCCAGCCGCCGCCACTCTTGTGTTCACCGTCTCTGTGCTCGTCGTGAAGCCTGCCTCTGTGATCGTTGTCATCGGCAGTGACAGAGGGTGCCGTCGTTGTCCTCGTCCTCGATCCTCTTCTCCTCTATGTCACGCAAACGGTTACTCAATCCTCTTCAAGCGCATCCTCTCCTCCGTGAATCTCTGCCCAGAGCCTCGCCGTGAAGTCACTGCTCGGGGCCTGGCCGTCGCAAAAATAATCCTCTTCCGAGCTTACTCTGTCACCGCTGTTCCTCCTACGCCGTGTCTCTGGTAATAATTAAGCCACTGCTTCTTCAGTTTCAATTTCTAAGATTTTGGCTTCTGAATTGGGATTCTGTTCTGAGTTGGATTGCTGCTCATATGGTTTTGAATTTAGTTTGGAGGTTAAGTTTGGATTGTTTTGGTTAGGTTTTCTGTTTCTAGATTCTCTGGATTTGGATTTGGATTTTGAGTTTTCTGAGTTTTGTTGTTGAATAGATTGAAAGGTTTTTGTTGAAATTTGATGTAACTCTGAATTTTTTTTTGTTGCTGATGGATTGAAATTTTTAAGTGTAAGTGTAAGATTGTGATTGTAAGTTTTCCGACTTTTATTGTTGAATAGATTGAAAGGTGGTTGTTGAAATTTGCTGTAACTCTGAATTTTTTTGTTGCTGATGGATTGAAATTTGTAGGTGTAAGTTTGTGATTCTAAACTTTTATTGCAATGACCAATTTTTAGTTTTCTGCCTCGCTTCTTTGTTTATTGAAGTTCCTGCCAGATAGTAGCCAGTCGATACTCAGAAAGCAGAGATAAGATCTCTAACCAGCTTTGATGGACATTGTCTAGCTTGGAATGAACTTTAGACACAGATCATTGATTTAAATCAACAGTTTATTCTGTACCAAAGTATTATGAGTTTAAGGATGAATTTTCTTGCTGATTATTTTGTTATAATTTAGAAGTTAGTTAAAAAAATTTTATTTTATAGAATTTTAATAATAAAATATGAATAAATTATTATGTCAAATTATAAACTTCTGAATTTTATTAATTAAGAAATTATTGAATTTGTATATTTAAAATTGTATATTGAATTTTTAATAATTGTATTATATATTTAATGAAACCGGTTCAACTCCGATTAGACTCCGGTTGGACCATTGAATCATTGAACTTGTTATCTGACCGGTTCAATGACCGGTCCGGTTCTTGCAACCCTGATTGAAACACTTAATAATGATTATGATTTGTGATGAGTTGCACCTTTGATTAGTTGAGAACTTGTTAATAATTGTTTCTTTTGATAGTAAAACATTATGTGTTTGTCATTATGTGCGTTTTGTTGTTTTTAGTTATGAACTTTGAAGTTGTTTGTGAACTTCTAATATTAAATTATAGATAATTTATTACGTGAAATTTTAAATTTTATCAAGTTAGAAATTAGTTAATTTATATGTTTAATATTTAATTAAACCGATTAAATTCCGGTCAAACCATTAAACTGTTAAACCAGTGTCCTCACCAATTTATTGACCGGTCCGATTCTCACAACCTTGCCAAAAACCAACACATGAAAAAAATCTTCTATTTTCTTTCTACTTATTTCTTTTTCTCTCGTATTCTTTTGTTCCATCAGGCATCAGCTATCTAAACAGAGTGAAACCTCCAATTTTACCCTTGTTCCCTTAAGTCTATCCGCGAACACTCCTGTCCGCCCAGCCCCAGACCTCCTCAGTCCTCACTCCTCAGACACAACCCCTCGTCCTTCAATCTCCTCTGCCATCCGCCGGACAGCAGCAGCCGCGGAGGCCCTATCCCCTTTCCCTCCACCCTCCTCAACTCTCTGTCAGCCCTATCCTCTCCCGCTCCCTTCGTCGTAGTCGCGCTCCCTCTCCGTCGCCCTCCACGCAGCAGCAGCCTCTGTGTCGTCCTCCACGCAGCAGTATCCCGTGTCGTCCTCCGTGCATCGCAGCGCACTCCAGCTGGCAACCACTTCCGTGTCTTCGTCCTCTCTTTCCTGCACTCTGCCACATCATCAGCATCATCAAGAATGGAGCCTTTGACTCAGGTTGGTTCTAGATTTTTTGTCTGATTTTTCCCTGCTTATATTTTTTTTCTGTTCTTGATTTGATTCTGGTCCGTTCTTAATTTTTTCAGTTCTTGATTTTTGTTCTTGATTTTTAATTTGTTCTTGATTCTTGGTTGAGATATTTTCTGAAGTTCTCTAGTGTTTTCTTGGTTGCTGTTCTTGGTTCTTGTTTTTTGGTTATGATTTTCGACTGCTTTTTTTTTTTCTGTTATGTTTTTGAGCTGATTCTGTTCTTGATTTTTGTTCTTAAGTTTTGTCTGCATCTATTTTTCATTGCCAGTTTCTGTTCTGTTCTTGATTCTTAGATTTTTGTTATGATTTGAGTTTGTTTTCTAACTTTTGTGGTTGTTTTTTAATTATTTGATTTTAACTTGTAGTTTGGTGTTCTAATTTCAATTTTGGTTTAGTGTTCTCTGTTCTTATTTTATTTTATTGTTTTTGATATTACTGCAGTTTGATAACAGTACAAGTGACAACATTGGTGAAACAGGAAGACCGAAAAACCAAATCAAATCAATCAAATTACAATTGGTTTAGTTTGGTTTGGTTAGCCTTAGATAAAAAACCAACGGAATATTTGTTCAATGTATTGGATGGCCTTTCCTCTAACAACCGAACTATACTGCACTGTGAACACCAGTACATAATATTGCTTGTACCTGCTTTATTTATTTATTGATTTATTTCACATGCTTGCACCTCCAGCTAGGATTAGCCATACCTTTCTGTATCTTTTCTTTTCTTTTAATCATCTGCAGTTTCGGCCTTTACTAAAACTCGGGTTTGGGCTCCACATGATATGTTATTGTTGTTGAAGCCCAACTCATTCTCACAAGGTTCTGAAATTCAAACACTTGAAAGTGTCTCACTATATGTTCTGTATCTGGAAGTGTAAAATGTGAAGAGGAGAAATCATGTGTTATAGTTACAAAGCTCTGGTTCTAATTCAAAAAATGGTGAAAATGCCTCCAACAAAAGCACTTTCTTTGTTCAATTCTTTAAACCATCACCACACCCCTCAATCTATTTCCTTCATTCTTAACCATCTTCTCTCCTCTGCCATGCTCTCCCATGCCCATTCACTTCTCCTCCGCCTCATCTCCGGCAGAATTTCCTCTCCTTTCTTCTCTCCATCATCACTCATGCACCAACTCACACACACCCAGTTCATTCATAATTCAACACACACTCTTCTCTACGAGGCAATCATTAATGCCTATGTTCATTCTCACTTACCTGATCAAGCTCTCTGTTTCCTCAACCACATGGTTCGTAATGCCCATTTTCCCACATCAAACACCTTTAATAACCTTTTGATCTTGCTCCTTAGATCTAATTGTTTTGGTAAAGCATGGCTACTTTTCAATGAAATGAAGGGTAAGGTTGCTATGGATGTCTACAGTTTCGGGATTATGATCAAGGGTTGCTGTGAAGTTGGTGACTTGATCAAGAGTTTTTGGCTTTTGGCTTTGTTGATTCGCATGGGTTTCTCTCCAAATGTTGTCTTATACACTACCTTGATTGATGGTTGTTGCAAGATTGGTGATGTTCATTTGGCAAAGAAGTTGTTTTGTAAGATGGAGGGGTTGGGCTTAGTTCCCAATCAGCACACTTATAGTGTATTGATAAACGGGTTCTTCAAGCATGACCTTCAAAAGGAAGCATTTCTAATGTATGAAAATATGAAGCAGAGAGGAACGGTGCCCAATGTTTATGCTTACAATTGTATCATCAAAGAATATTGTAAGGATGGGAATGTAGATAAGGCTTTTAAGGTGTTCGATGAAATGCGTGAGAAAGGTGTGGCATATGGTATTGTAACGTATAATATTTTGATTGATGGGTTGTGCAGATTGAAGAAGCTTCAGGAAGCAGTAAAGTTGGTTGATAAAGTGTATCTTGTTGGCTTAACTCCTAATTTAGTTACATATAATACACTAATCAATGGTTTTTGTGGCATTGGAAAGATGGACACTGCTGTTAGATTATTTAATCAATCAAAGGCAATTGGACTATCGCCATCATTGGTGACCTACAATACTTTGATTGCAGGGTATTGTAAGATTGGAAATTTGGATAGAGCTGTTAACATGGTCAAGGAAATGGAGGAGAGAAGCATTGCTCCTTCCGAAGTGACTTATACAATCCTTATTGATGCTTTTGTACAATTAAATCATATGGACAAAGCATTTGAAATAAAGTCTTTAATGGAGAAGTCTGGTTTAAATTTAGATGTTTTTACATGTAGTATCCTTTTGCATGGGTTTTGTATGAACGGTAATATGAAAGAAGCATCAAAGCTCTTCAAATCATTGGGTGAGCTGCGCTTGGAACCAAACAGTGTCATTTATAATATCATGATTCATGGTTATTGCAAAGAAGAAAGCTCTTACAGGGCTCTTAGATTACTCAAAGAAATGATTGACAATGGAATGGTTCCAAATTTGGCTAGCTTTTGTTCAACCATAGGGCTTCTTTGCAAGGAAGGAAAGTGGAAGGAAGCGGAGTTTCTCATACAGAAGATGATAAATTCAGGATTGGAGCCCTCAGTTTCTTTGTACAATATGATTTACCGAGCCAAAAGTGAAGTTCTGGTACAATAGCCATGAAAATAATATAACAGATTCATAGCTTTACTTTATCTTCCATTCTGCTTCATATCATACTATAAATTATGATAATTAATCAAGCTCATTTAAGAATATTTTTTAATTTATTTCTTGCTCAATTTGATTACGATAGAATATCTTGAGTGCAGATTTCTGCATTTTGGCATACAATGGGAAGCTGCATATGCCGTATGAAATTGAATCTTAGAATGTTTACAATCATTCTTATTTGTTATAAACCGAGACAAATCAACTATTCTACTAGCCACCTACTTGAATGTAGTTAAAGTGGTGCAACAACCTTGGAGCTTTGCTGGCGTGAATGAGCAAGTTACATTAGACAAGTTTGATGGAGGTGGTCATAACAACTCCATTTGATGGAGCTGCCAAAACTATTTATAGAATTGGCGCAACTTACTTTGCTGTATTTACTAATGAGCACATCCCTTGCCCGCATCTGAAGATGTGGTCCTGGTCGACATTCGGTGATGGTTGGTGGCTTAGCTGCTACCGGAAATCCCTTTAACGCATGGATCAAGGTTGGTTCATCCCTTAAACTCGTTCTCTCTCTTTCTATTTTTTTTTTATCTCCACCTCTGCGTCTATCTGCGTCGCTGTCTAAAAGCTATTTCTGGCAACGAGTCGTTTCAAATGGCAACATTGTGTATAACAGCTTCATGTTGTTTTATTCCCAAAATTAAGCCCTAATGGCAGTATAGCATTGATATAGAGAGTTCAAAGTGGCTGATTTGATTAATTAAACTCTTAATAAAAGTTAATTCTTCATGATCAATTCTTTTGAATGCACGTTGTGTTGTTAATGGCTATAATGTATATTTGTCAAATGTCAATGCATCATTGCTGTTTTGCTTCCTATGGCAAGTCTTTGCTTTTTACGTTGTAGTTTGTCATTACTTGTTTCTATAACCATTGGAAGATCTAGTTATTCTTATCTGATAAATTAAAATAATCTTAAGCAAGTTGTTTGTGCAGTAGAATGCTATTCACTTAGATCTTGAATTTGGCTTATGTATGCATGTTCTATGTTGTACAAGCACTTTGCTCTATCATAATTATGGTGAAGTACATTTCACTCGTGTATATTGCTTAACATTAGGGCTTCTATCCTCTCAGAAGTGTATTCGAAACATAAACATTAGCAGAAATATGAGGCTGTTGTTTCTCAATGAAGGAAGCATCAGCAGCAGACAGTTCAATTCGGCAATCGGCCAATTAGACAGTTTATCTCTAATTTTCTGCAAATTTGTGATACTATGAAAACTAATGGGGTGAATCTTGAGGTGTACAAATTCATGCTTTTCCCATTTGCCTTGAAGGACAAAGCAAAGCTGTGGCTAGATTCTCAATCCAAGGAGAGTTTGGATACTTGGGATAAGGTTGTCACTGGGTTTCTTACTAAATTCTTCCCACCAAAGAAGCTGACTAAGTTTAGGGTGGAGGTTCAGACCTTCGGACAGAAGGATGGTGAGACCTTCTATGAAACTTGGGAGAGGTACAAGTTGCTGACTAGGTAATGTCCTTCGGACATGTTCTCTAAATGGACCCAACTAGATATCTTTTATGAAGGTTTGGGTGAAATGTCCAAGATGTGCTTAGATAATTCTGCAGGTGGTTCATTACACATGAAGAAGACATCGGAGAAAACTATTGAGCTTATTGAGTTGGTTGCTAGCAACTAATATTTATACTTATCTAACAGGAATCCTGTAAACTCTGAGGCCCCTCAGAAGAGAGACGTCTTGGAAGTGGAAGCGGTTAATGCTCTTCTTGCTCAGAACAAGCTTATGTCTCAGCAAATAAATTTACTTACTCAACAGTTGAGTGGAATGCAAGTTTTAGCTGTCAACACTTAGAATGCACCTCAAGAGGTCCCTCATGACATGACAGGTAATTTTATGCTAAATGAGAATTATGATTATACTCAATTTTCTTTTGAATAGGTCAATTACATGGGGAGTGCTCCTAAAAATCCCAATAATGATCCCTATTCTAAGACCTACAATCAAGGTGGAGAAATCATCTAAATTTTGGGTGGAGAGAGCAACCTCAGAGGCTACAGAATTTTAATAATAATTCTCAGGGTGGTTTTTAACAGAATAATTTTAATAACCACCAGTTTCAGTCATCTCAGCAAGCAACTTCTCAGCCCCAGCAGAACAATGATTTGGAAGCAATATTAGCAAGTTTTAGACAGGAAACCAGAGCATCAATCAAGAACTTGGAGATTCAGATGGGTCAATTAGCCATAAGAGTTAATGAAATTGATCAGAGGACCACTAATAGCCTTCCTGGTAACACAATTCTAAATCCAAGAGAGGAAAGCAAGGCTATCACCTTGATAAGTGGTCAAGTGGCAAGTACGGAAGCATAAGTTAATGAGGAGCCAGTTGAAAAAGAAGCTCCAGAGAAGAAGAAGGAAAAAGTAGAGCACGTCCCTCCAAAGCGTGCGGACAACCCATTCCCAGACTCTCTTGACACTTATCCTACATTACCAAAGGCTCCTGAGTACAAGCCTAAAATACCATATCCTCAGAGACTTCAAAAGGAGACCAAGGACAAGCAGTTTTCAAAGTTCTTGGAAGTCTTCAGAAAGTTGTAAATAAATATTTCTTTTGCTGAGGTTTTGGAGCAAATGCCTCTCTATGTCAAATTCATGAAGGAGTTGTTGTCAAAGAAAAAGCCTTTAAAGGGAGATGAGACAGTGGTCCTGACTAAAGAATGTAGTGCCATTATTCAGAATAACTTGCCAAGGAAGATGCCGGATCCAGGGAGCTTTCAAATTCCATACACCATTGGGAGCACAACCTTTGAGAAAGCGTTATGTGATCTGGGAGCAAGCATCAATTTAATGCCCTTGTCTGTGATGAAGAAGCTGCAAATCTAAGAGGCACAACCCACAAGGATAGCATTACAGATGGCAGACAAATCTATAAAGTCTGCATACGGATTAGTGGAGAATATCTTGGTCAAACTGGGTAAGTTCTTCCTCCCAGCAGATTCTGTGATTCTTGACACAGGGGAGGATGAGAATGCCTCTATAATTCTAGGAAGACTATTCCTAGCTACTATACTGGAAGAGTTTTGATTGATGTGGAAGAAGGTGAATTAGTGCTTAGAGTGCATAATGAGCAACTAGTCTTTCATGTCTTCAAAGATATACATTCAGCAGGTGAAGAAGAGAGGTGCATGCAGACTGAACTTATTGATCCAAACCTTCAAGAACCTCCTGATGATGTACAGCAGAATCTGCAGCCCAAACCTCCTTTAGTGACAATCAATAAAATTTCTCCTGACATCAAACTTAAGTTTGGTGTCGGAAATGCATCATCCACCAAGGAGGAGGTCCCCAAAAAGAAGAAAGTACCCAGGAGATGGAGAAACAAAAAGATTCTCACTGAAGGCTTCTCCCCAGAAATGAAAGTGGTGTTGACTAGCAATCCAGTGTTCACTTACACAGTAAACAGAATTCTCTCTCTAGAATATATTGAGCTACTTTATAGGGACACAGGGAGAAGATTCACAGTGAGGGGGTGAAGAGCTGAGCCTCTATGATCCTCATCCTTAGAGGAGCTGACCGTCAAGCTAGTGACGGTAAAGAAGCGATTGTCGGGAGGCAACCCGATAATTTCGTATCCTTAGTTATTTTTCCGTTGCATTAGTTTTATTATCTATTTGATTTTTATTTAGTTTTTACTGTTTTTCCGTTGTTTTACTTGTGTTTTGATCATGCAGAAATTTTAAAACAGGAATCGGACATTTAGAAAAATTTTTGAACACTCTGGAGGAGGTTGATTCTGCCAGTTCCACGCTGAACTTGGAATTCTCCAAATTCAACGTGGCATGTGCGTGCAAAATAAAAAGGGAGCTTCTGCCAAGCCCACGCTGCACTTGGAGAATTCCAAGTTCAGCGTGGCATACGACGTAATTAGCATGTTTTTGGTTTAAGACCCACGCTCCTTCCAAGTTTAGCGTGAAAAATTTCAAAAAAAAAAAAATATATATATATTTAGCATCCAATCACACAAATCCCACGCCAAATCCTCCCCAAATCAATCACATATTCCCCTTTCTCTTTCTTTCAACATTCCCCATTTATTCCCCTCCTCATTGACCTCACCTTTAACCATCATATATATATAAAAAAAAAAACCAAAAAAATAAAGAGATACTATATATATTTTAATTATTTTCTTTTATCATTTTATTTTTCTTTTATCATAATATATTTTTACTCTTCCGTTTATCTTTTTATGTCCTTTTCTGTTTTCAGTTCTTCTTTGTTTGAGGACAAGCAAATTTTTAAGTTTGGTGTTGTCGCTTCGCTTTTTGGCTTTTCTGTTTATTTTAATAGCACCAAAGAGAGGCAAATCATCTTCACAGAGGAGCACAACTAGAAGAATGAGATGGCCACTAGGATAACTGAGATGGTTGAGTTTCTTTCATTCTATATTTTCTCCCGTTCTTATTATGTTATATTCCTGTTTTTTTTTATTTTGTTATTGCATGATCAGTTATATTTTCAATTCCTAGGTTCTAATTTAATTTACTGTCTATTTTGTTATTTGATTTGCTTTAATGTTAAAAGGTGTCTCATGTATTACCCACTAAGCTTGAAATAAAAAAAAAGAAAAAAAATGTAGTGCATGAGAAATTGAGTTTAATTTTAATAGTAGTCTCATTTATCCAAATGTGGTGGTATTTTCTGTGACTTTGAATGCATGACATGAACAATGCATATTTGAATTTGAATCAAAGAATGTTGATGTATAAGAAATAGGAATTTAGAAAACTATAATGAATTCTCTGCAATAAGTGAAAGTTTCATCCTTGAAGCAGAAGAAATAGCAAAAGAAAAATAAAAGCAAGGTCTGAGTCTCTGAGCATCAATGACTAGGGAGGTCAGACATGATTAAAAGCTCAAAGAGTTGTTTCCCTGGTCATATGCTTGTGGTGTGATTGTGTCAAGTAATCCTTGAGACAGAACACTAAGAGTCAAGATCAAATGCATTTGACAAGAGTATGCCAAAGGCTTTGAGCACCATTGTCTGGGATTAACTGAAAGAAAAATCAGAACTTAAAGAGAGTTCCCCAGTTAAGTGCTTGTGGTGTTTTTGTGTCAAGTGAAGCTTGAGACAATATTTAAAGTTACGGCTAGGCTCAAGGTGTAAAGCACTAAAGAAAAGAGAATCAAAGGAAATTTGTTGTGTTCAAGGATTAAATTGAAGTACAAAAGATTAGAAAATTCATAATATTATCCGGATTCTAATTCCGAATGACAGTGACATCCTTCTGATTCAAAGGAGAGTGAGATGCTAAAACTATTCAGGATTGCAGTTGTAAACCCCACTATAAGAAGAGACATGAGCTTAATCGAACTCTCATTCTCATGCAAATTCACATCCTAAGCCTATGTTAGTTTGGTTGCTTGAGGACAAGCAACAATTCAAGTTTGGTGTTGTGATGCGTGAGCATCTTTCCTATCTTTTCTTAGTGAATTTGCATTTAATTTGTTGAGTTTAATCAAGAATTAATTATCTTTTAGCCACTATAGATGTTACTTTGAGTCGTGTGAAATTCTATTTACTTTAGGTAGCATTTGGCTGGATTTGATGGAGTTTCCGCAGAAAAAGAGAAGAAGGCGAATGATGCTGTCAATCCTGACCTCTTTGCACTCAAACCTAAATATCTCAAGCTACAGAGGTCCAATGAACGTGATTTCAGTGGCGTTGGAAAGCTAACTTCCAGAACTTTCCAATGATGTATAATAGTTTATACTTCTTCTCCACCAGCACAGCCAAGGTTGCGCCTAACTTGAGATTTCTCAAGTTAGGCGCAAGGATGAAAGAAGAACGCTCAAGAAGCTCTGCCTAGGCTGCGCCTAAGGCGCAATGCTCAACAACAACACGCAAGAGAAGTTACTCCTTTCAAGTTAGGCGCATGATATACTCAAGTAAGGCGCAGTGCTCAAGCAATGCACACCAACACACACTGGTGACTCCAAGTAAGGCGCAGCTCCGTGCCAAGTTAGGCGTGCCTTCCTACGAAGCAAGTGGTCCCCATTCATCAATTGAAGACGCGTAGATTGCTTTAATTAATTTTGATTTAAATTTTATTTTTTATTTTAAAATAGGAAAAGATATTATTTAGTTTTAAAAATTATAATTTAAAATTAATTAGGATTAGATATAAAAGAGAAAAGAAACTTCTCTTCTGGATTATTCCATCTCATTCTGTAAATTATAGTTTACTTGAATCCTAGTTTTTCTCTTTGAACCATAAGCAACTAAACCTCCACTGTTAAGGTTAGGAGTTCTGTCTATTGTATGGATTGATTCAGTTGCTTGTTTTTTCTATTTTAATTCATGTATTGATTCATATAATTCAAGAATTGTTTTCGTTCTTTATTTTATGAAATCGGGTGGAACGGAAGTATGACCCTCTTTTTAATTGAGTTCTTGTATAACTTGGAAAAGCTCTTTACTTGAACAACAGCTTGAAAACATATTCTCCTAAATTTTTAATTATCTGGATTTAACGTGATACGTGACATATAATTCTTTTATATTTGGGTAATTAGGATTTTTGTGGCATAATAACTAGAATTAAACTTCACCCTCTAATTGGAATTAATTGACCAAGGAATTGGCGATTGATGAGAGTTAGAGGAGACTAAAAAGGTCTAATGAATTAGGGTTTAGTCACATATAGTTTGTCATAAATTAAATCTTGCATGATTAAAATAGTTAGTAAGAAAAGTCAATCCGAAAAATAGATAACTCTGAAGCCTTAACTGTTTCTCCATATATTATTCTCAACTTATTTATTGTCTGTCTTCTGATATTCTGAGTTTACTGTTTAATGCTTTTTGAACTCTCAAACACCATTTTCTGTTTGTCTAACTAAGTAAATCACTTAACCATTGTTGCTTAGTCCATCAATCCTCGTGGGATCGACCCTCATTCACTTGAGGTACTACTTGGTACGACCCGGTGCACTTGTCAGTTAGTTTGTGGTTGTAAATTCCGCACCACTATCCCTTTTTTATGAACAACAAAACCTAAGAAATTTCTAGCCGACACCCCAAAAGCACATTTCAAAGGATTCATTTTTAGTCATTTCTTCCTCATAGTAAGGAATGCCTTTCTTAAATGGTCAATATGTTGACCCACAGAAATCGATTTGACCATCAGGTCATCGATATATACCTCCATAAATTTTCCAATAAATTCATGAAAAAAGACATTCATTGCTCGTTGATATATTGCTCCGGCATTCTTTAAACCAAAAGGCATAACCACCCATTCATATGTACCTAATGCCTCAGGACAACGGAAGGCAGTTTTAGCCATGTCATCTTCCGCAATGAAAATTTGGTTATATCCAGAATAACCGTCCATGAAACTAAAAACTTCATTTTCCGCTGCAAAATCGATTAACATATCCGCAATCGGCATAAAATATTCATCATTTTGGGTAGCATTATTCAAATCCCGAAAATCGATACATACTCTTAACTTCCCATTTTTCTTCATCACCAGGACAATATTCGATACCCACTCCACATAACGTGCAGGTCGAATAAATTTTGCCTTGATCAAGCGTTCTATTTCTTCCTTAATTTTCACATTAATTTCAAGAGCAAAACGTCTTGGAGTTTGTTTCACAGGTCGAGCATTAGGTTTCAATGCTAATCGATGTTCTACTAATGAACGATCGAGACCAAGCATCTCATGATAATCCCATGCAAAACAATATTTAAACTCATGTAACAAATTGAAGAGTTCAGTTCGAAAAGGATCAACAAGATCTTTACAAATGTATGTAATTTGAACATCATCAAGAGTTCCCAAATTAATTTCTTCTAAGGGATCCTGATATTCGAACCCTTTATAATGATCATCCTCTTTATTTGAATATTTTTCAAATCCTAGAGGTTTCAAATCATAGATACAATCAAAAGTGAAATCAATGGAGTCATCAGAAATAGAAGAGACTTGGTCTTTGATTAAATCATCACTACTTTTATTTTCTACACAATGAGCCTCTGCTATTAAATCGGCAGTCCGGCTTGCATCATTAACTTTTTTACAAGAAATAGGGAAATCATAACTAAATTCGACTGGAGGTGTCAAATCAAACATATTACAATAGATAATATTACTACTCCTATCCGATTCAACTTTATCAGAAGAATCATCTTTATTTTCTAAAAACTGAAAATTATTTAAATAATTATGCAATGTTACCAGGTAGTTGAAAACTTCCTCCACCTGGTTCATAGTGCAGTCTTCAAGGTCTTCACAAAAGACAGTACCAACCAGTCGGCTCGAAGCCCAAATCTGGATAACGCAACTTCACCGAAAGGCCTTCTGAAGTCAAATAGCACCCTTCACAATTGTAAGGATTTAGAGATCGATCAACATTTAAAGGCTTTAATTTATGGTTATATATCCTAAAATCGACATGCATTTGTTTGACATATAGACTCGAATCTGCTTTGACAATTTCAGGTTTGCCCTCCTTAGTCCACAGAAGCACACTCTGATGCACAGTAGAGAGTGCAGCACCTACGTTATGGATCCAATCTCTTCCCAACAATGCATTGTAACTGGCTTTTGATGGCACCACTACAAACACAGAATGCCTTTCTGATGACCCCACTTTTACAGTCAAAGTGACTAACCCTTTCGCTGGCGTAGAAGCCCTACTAAAATCGGTCACAACAATGTTTGTAGGGACCAAATCATTAGGATGCTTTCCTATTTTCCCTAACATCCTTTCCAGCAGAAGACTAATCGCTGCCCCACCATCGATAAGCACCTTGTTTATTTTAAACCCATTCAGAATGGCAATAATATGAAGAGGGCATAGATGAGACATTTGCCTTTCAGTAGGCCGGGAAAAATACCCTGGCTCACTTCAATGCGAATGAAGGAGAAAGCCCCCTCATCTTCTTGATCATAGTCCTCATCTGGATTACTTTAATATTCTCCAAGATATTCAGTTGGAATGATCGAGATCGTCCCTATCATGTCATCATCTCCTTCATCAAAATACTCCTCGTCGACATCCACATCCTTATGTTTGTCGACTCCAAAAGATTGAGCAACTGCTTTGCCTTTTTCCATCTTTACAGGTGATGGAATATCTTTAGGATAAGTCTCCCCGTCAGAAGGAAAGACAATTCGAGAATGCACAAAGGGCGTTACCCCCTTGCTTACTTCCTTACCTGTCTCTATATGAAGTTTCTTACTTTGGTTGAAACTCCTTCTTCTACATCTTCTTCTTGGGTAATCTCTGGCTCATCCTCGATAGAAGGCATATTGGTTTCGAGACGGTGCTCGATGCCCCCACTGAGGATTGCGTCGATACATATGATCACACCTTTGGAATTCTTGACAATTTCTGATCCACTGAAAACCTATAGCCAGAGATCGACTTAAAGGTGCAGTCACATCATGGTGAGGGATCTTTGAACTAGAACCCTCCACTCGTCGAATTGGCTGCCTCTGGCGTGCTTGTTCCTCCCTATGAGCCAATTCTTTCTTCATTCTTTCTTTCTC
This sequence comes from Arachis ipaensis, assembly GCF_000816755.2. NCBI lineage: Eukaryota > Viridiplantae > Streptophyta > Magnoliopsida > Fabales > Fabaceae > Arachis > Arachis ipaensis. The sequence continues at coordinate 14,227,909 of NC_029789.2, read as the reverse complement.
AAAGATTGCTGCTGCCTCAGCATCAAAGACAGTATTACACCGAGGATACAGAGATACGTCCCTGTCTTTGATTTTTTGCTGAACCAAAAAATCCAGCAAGCCACCTCCCGTCCTGGGATATACAGATCTCACCTGTGACTCAAAATCATCAAGATCCACGTCGAAATCATAAGACATGCCAACCATGTTCACCCCTAAGTAAGGTTCGACATAACTAGCATCGACTTCGAAGGGATCTACATCAACCTTCATCTCCTTCTTGCCATCATCGAATTTCAACCGCCTTTCCATGATTGCTTCTTGAATCAAATCCCTGAAATGGACACAACTGTTAGTCGAATGACTTGTTTCTTGATGAAATTTATAGTAAGGCTTTCCTTTTAAATCTTTTACGGAAAGTAATGTTCTACCCTCGGACAAAACCAATTGTTTATCCTTAAGCAACACATCGAAAATCTGATAAGATTTCGAGATATCAAAACTATACTTCTTTCTACTTTTAAGTTTTGAATCATTTGACTTTTCATTACTAGGAAGTTTTTTCAGTAAGGAGCAAACATACGGAGGACCTTTCTTAAGTTCAGCTAAATCGACTTCTGTTTTAAAATCGACTTCCTCCTCTGAGGATTCCATGGTTACATAGACAACCTTTTCTTTTCGAGTAAATGGTTTACTCTTTGACCTTTGGTCACTTCTATATTTTTCTTTCTCCTTTTTCATGAGCTCGATCTGTCAAACATTTTCAGCCAAATAAGCCAAATCAGTAATATGCATATTAAGCAATTTTCTGCGCATATAGAATCCTAACCCCATAGTTGCTATTTTCACTATCTCACTTTCAGGTAATGTCACGTAGCATCTACTTTTAGCGTTTTTGAAACGTATTAAATAATCATTGATGGTTTCACCATCTTCACGTTTTAAGGCCACTAGATTAGTAACTGCTACGTTCATTCCCCCCTCCCCCGATAAAACTGAGCGTGAAAAGCAGTTTCCAATTGATTCCATGTTGTGATCGAATTTGGTCTGAGATTCGAAAACCAAGTAAATGCATTCTTCGTCAATGACGAAGGAAAAAATTTCATTTTCAAATTTTCATCATTAGCTAGATTCCCAATCTCGACCAAATAATGAGCAACATTTTCAGTAGTTGATTCTCCCACTTCACCAGCAAATTTTGTGGTTATTTTCGGATTTTTCAGCCCTCTTGGCACTTCAGCCATTTGAACTACTTGAGGAAAAGCAGACACAAAATATGGTTGATTCATAAAACCAACATTCAGCCCAACCCGATTTAATACCTCTTCTACAATTCTAGTGACTTGATAGCGATCACCACGCAATCCGGCTAAAAAGTCATTAGCATTTTGACCTCGGGGAACCACGTGAGGATTTTCTCGATTTGGGAAAAATATTTTCCATCCCTTCGTTATTTCCCCTGGCATTATGCCTCTCACCTTCATCATAATCGACAATTCGAGCAATCCTCTTTACTTGTCTAGCAAGACGCTCGAATCTCGATTCATGATCAGCCATCATGGGATTCAGAATTGTAGTCATTTGCTGAGTCAATAAATTGACCAAGTCATGGTGACTTTCCTCCACTTGTTGTCAATATACTGCCATCGAATTCACAGCATTCGAAGTGGAGCCCACATTATAATCACGAGAATACTCTGAGTGTTGTTGTGGGTTTTGAACATTATTCACTCCGTTTACATTTTCAAAACGGATAGGTGGCACAAAACCATCCACCGGTGGGGTATAACCAGGAGGAAGACCATAAGGGGGCCAACCAACGGTTAATGGAGGTTGATATGGTGGCACAGGACCACGTGGACGAATATTTCGCCCAGCATTCCCAGTTTAAATAGTTGTAACGACTATACTTTCAGTTCCAATTGCGCCTTCCGATCGTGAAGATACGTCGGCTTGTTGCATGGATATTGGTATGCTATCATTGGTGGACGAACCATCATTCACATTTGATAATTCATCAGCCATGTAAATGATTTTCCCACTTCGTAATCGCATACACTAACAATTACTAGTGTTTATTTGACACACTTCGATTTAAAAACTGTCCCACTGGGCGTGCCAATTTGTTTTATCGATTTTTAGCAAATCGACGGTGATTCGATATCTAGTGGTCTGAGAGTGAAACCTACTCCTCTGTGCGAGTACCAGTTTTCTAAAAGTGCATCAAAGCGTCTTCGATTAGACAAGTGTTGAAAATAAAAATAAAGAAAGTTTGTAAATTGATAAACAAAACTTAGAAATTAGAGTTTTCGAAAACTAAATACATGGTAAATGAAAAGGTTTGCATCAAAATTAAAAGAAAACAATAAAAATGCCTTCGATTAGATCAAAGGACTTTAATATAAGCGATAAAATGCAGAAGGATAAATTAAACAAAGAAAGTAGAAAACACTTAATAGATAAAATCAATTGAAATGTTAAGTTTACAGAAAAATAAATTGAAAGAAAGAGGAAGGTGGAAGGAACCCTACAGAAAATGTAACTCGATTGCAAACTCATCCCTAGGATGTGAGTGTGCTTGAGTGTTTTTTCTGAGTAAAAGTTCCAACCCTTTTTCCCTAACACTTCCTAGTATTTATAGGCTATCTTACATAACGGACAATTAAGTTATAATTAAATAAAATTACAAATTTGAAATGCACTCCCTCTTGGTAACTGTTCCCGTCGCGTGATTGGAGATATTCCCCATGATTTTCTCGTGTGAAAGAAGCCACTAACCTTCCAACTTTCACAACTATTCGACCAGCTCTTCGAAGGCCTTACTCAATTTCTCGAATCGAGTCTCCTACTCGATTAGGCTTACTCGATCAACAAAACAATCGACATCCAAATCAGCGCCGATTACTTCCATTTTCACGCTCATGCGTATATCTTCTCGAGAAACAATACTTAACTCATTCCGATTCAATTCGTTCTTATCGAAAATATTTTTCGATCAACAACTACTATTATTTTGTGATTAATAATTTCATAAAAATATCATAATTACATAATTAGCATTTTTTTGGTCAAAAATTTTTCAATAACACTAACGTAGTAAACAAAGAGTATATTAATCGCTTGAATAATTATTAAGAGTAAACCTGTTAACAATAAATTGCTCTATATTTAAATTTTGTAGCCAAAATTTAGATAAATGCACAAAAATTACAAATTACAATATCGTCATATATATATATAACACTTGCACCACTTCCAATTAACAATGGGCAAATGCTCTCTGTTATCGTCATATATAAATGAAGTATATATGTTTATATAACTCAACAATCTACATGAAGGAAAAAACTATTGAAATTAGACTTCTAGAAAATGGCTACAATAAAAATTTAAGAAAGTGTAAAATGTTAGTGAAAGTTTCAGAATAAAATAAAATGCTGCAAGTAATATGTATAATAATTACATAATTATATAATTATATAATTAGCTCTCCTTTTGTGACTAATAACTTAAAAAAATGCCATAATTACATAATTAGAACTCCTTTTATCTTTGATTATGCAATGCCACTAGCACCACCAATAGGATAGTTAATATACCCTTTAAGTATCTATTGCATAGAACCTGGAGACCCAAAAAAACAAATTAAACAGTAAAGAAAGAAATAATAAAAAATAAAACAACATTTGATGTTTTTCTTCTGGCACATTGCAAATAAAAATCATAAATATCACTTTACAACCAAGGTCTAATCTCAAATTGAACGGCACAAATTCAACTTCCAAATTATAAGACGCACTTCAAAAGATACAATCTCAACCAAGGACAAAAATTATTACATATATATTTTCCTGCATCATTATTGTTAAAAAGGAAAAGTACTTTTTCAATAGCAAAAAAACAAGTAAAAACGACTCACTAGCTATCTGCTTCAGTCAATTCTAAAAACAACTAATATACTAATTGCTTTTCATTAATTTCATCTGAAAAACACCACAAAGTACACCATTTGTCAAACAATACTCACTTTATAATTCAAAGTGGATAAATTTCTTAGAGCAACAAAATACATACTCATCAAGAATACGTTTGTTTATAGACACAAAACACTAAGACAGAGACATAGAGACAAAATCGTATTTGATAGATAAGACATAAACAAAGACATTGTGTCTAGAGACACTAAATTAGTATATTTTATGTTCATTCTGATAAAAAACATACAGAGACATTAACAAGAGACACAACTTATTTTTTATTTTTTCTTTAATTATTCTTATTAATTTTTCATAATTATAATTTTTTATTATTATATTTTTTTTCCAAATTTTTTAAATAAAAAAATAAAAATAAATTAAAATTTTATAATTTATTTTAATTTATAACCAAACAAAATAAAAAAATATATACTAATTTTTTTGTCTATGTTCTTTATGTCTTGTTCTCAATATTTTGTATTATTTTATTTTCAAAACCAAAAGCAACCCAATAAATGAAAGAATGAAAACATACAGTCAACTACTAGATAGCACGTAGTAGCGCATAGAGGTATTTGTGAAGATTTTATGTTTTGTGAAATATGTTACTATTATTATTGTCACTGCTTATTTGAATATAAATATCGAATGTCTATTTAATAACTTAGTTGTTGTTCTATATCATTTAGTGTTTTAGGGACAAGTGAATGCAATCAAATACCACTTTCAAAATCTCTAAAAACTCTTTTTACAAAGAAAAAAAAGTAATTGGTAAACACAATAATGTTTTCAATTCACACTTAGAATGTCAAAGAACCATGTCTAAAAAAGCAGGAAAATAAAAAAAATGTTAATGTAATGTAATGCAATGCAGTATGATGTAATATGATCCTGCTCTACTCAGTCTAGGTTTCATGGCATTGTGCCACATATTATTGCAAAAGGAAGTAGTAAACATAAACAGTTTTGGAGAAAGGAAATACATTATTAGAAACACAACAAATAGAAAATTAAATCTTAACTCGTTCAATTATGAAAAGTTACTGGCACTTAAAAAAGTTTTTTCATATTTTTTTTTCGATTATTGAGTTACAACCTTGATCCAAGAAGAGAAGAAACATACAAAAACTGATCTTTAATTAATTAAAATTTTCTTTGACATTGTCATTAAGAATAAATAATCAATCAAAATCAATTAAGTCAAAGTCAAACACAAAGAATCCTACATCAACACCAAAACAAGGCATAGAAATTTACAAAAACACTCAAAAAAAGGAACAACTAAATGTTCACTCTTGAGACACCAACATAATTAGACTTTAATTTCACCTTCCAAAAATTTCATAGATTTTCAATGATAAATGCCAAATCAAATATTCATATCTCACCTTCCTGCAGAAATTAATACTCATAATAATTGAAGCTATTCACATCAAATGCAATATCTCCTCTTAACACCCTCTAATGACATCTTTCTTTGCTAACACCAAACAACCTCATATATATAAGCCATTGTTCCATACACTTCTGTCGAATAGTGTACCTAATTCTAGACTCCTGGTTCCAAGTTGAGAGTAATTAAACATCTCACTTTATATACCATATATAGTAGAAAATAACAATCCTAATTTACATCCCTTTAATTTCAACCATGTATACTACCTTTCTTTGATAAAATTAAAAATTATTATACCATGTTACCCTCATAGTTTCTGATACTCTTGCAATACTTCTCTACTTATTCAGGTGGCTAAAGTATCTTAATACTCCATGCTTTATTAGGTTCATCAACCTATTTCGTTCAAAGTTGAGATGCTAATTTTTGAGGTTTTTGTTTGTTGACCAGTGTACCAAGATTTGACTCGTGATGACAATGACAAACTCCTCTACTGATGTTATTGCTTCTTCAAAAATAAATTGGACAACATTATTTTCTACTCCTTATACTTCAGCTGTAACATTTTTTACAGCACTCAAGAACTCACATAAGAACACCTATTTTTCACATATGAATTTCACACAGAACCACCATATCTTCTTGCCATTGCTTTGATTAGTAGCAAGTCTTCTCTCAAACATTTTCCACATCCACGTTACGAAGGGTGAAACAATACGAAGGAGAGTTCCTTTTCACATCGAAGGAGCGTGCCTTTCCACCTTCTCCACATCCACGTCACGACAAGAGAGGGGATCCTTCATCGATGAACTTGCCACTCGATAAAGTTTTCAGTTAACTCACAGGTAGGATCACACTCAGATCTTGCTATCTCGACCATTCCGGCCATACTCAATTAGTGCTAATCTCAACATTCACCTCTCAATTTAATCACATCACAATTTAAAACCTTATCATTCTCAATCCTGTCATTAATCATACATCATCATCAATCCTGCACTTTCCCAACCACAATTTATTACTTCAAACATTTCTTTACTTCCAAGTTAATATCCCTTCATAGTTCAACCCCTTTTTCTATCATTACAACTAAGGTTTAGGGTCTTAGAGGATAGAAATAGAGGTTTAGAGGCTCAAAACATGTTTAAAACACAAAACTTCCAATTACTGAAAAATAGCGCCCCGCGTATGCGAACCATGTAATGCGTACGCAGAAGTGTGTTTCTCCCAACTCGCGTACGCGAGTCTCCTTGGCCCGAAAGGTTAGCTCATGTCGCGTGCATGCGCCCGCGTATGCGGCATATGAATTTTCTTCTTCTCGCGTACGCGACATACTCCTGCGTACGCAAGCACGTCTGGCCGAACCAAATGGTTGCGTCGCATGTACACTCGCATACACGAGTCCTACAAAATGGTAAAAAGTCTAAGTGCTGTAGAATTTCACTTTTACACACCAAATATTCGACGAGCATAACTTTCTCTACAAAAATTGGTTTTCCACAAACTTTATACTGTTTAAAAGGTCTTGAAATTATCTTTAATTTGAAATAAGTTTTATTCGAATCCAAATACCGAGGCTCAAGTTATGGATCGCCGAAATTCATTAAAAATCAAGTTTTACCCATAAGTTCCAAAACCTCTATTTTCCAAATTCTCATTTTCAAACCCAAGTTCCTCGACCCAATTCAACTAAAGTTCCATACAAAATCGTTTCATATCCTTGTCACCCCTTTCTCAACACATAAATATCTAATTCTATCAATTTTAAAACAATAACTTCATAATCAAACATCGTTTATACATAATTCAACAATATATCACTATCATCACTCATACAAGCATCATTCACATTTTTTACCCTTTTTCCGGCCTCTGGTCCATTTTCATGGCCTCTGACCCAACATTTATCAATTCAATATATATACATATTACTCATAAATGCACAATCATAATCCAATCTCAATATCATCTATGCCAACATCAATTCCATAAATACCATATCAATTTCCTCCATACTAATATCAATCTCGTCCATACATTCTCTACACATATCAGCACATTTAAATATACCATTCAAGTTTATTCCTAGGAGCATCTAACCTAGGAATTCACATTACACCGCACAGTACTTAAATGAAACATAAACCGTACCTTAGCCAATTCCTCGTAAAATCCAAAGACATCTTAAGGTCGTTTCTCAAGAGTCCACAGCCCCAAAGCCTCTCCAAACAGAATTTTTGGCCACCAAGGTCCAACAATCAAGCTCCCAACATCATCAATATACTCCGATTCAATATTATTCAATCTAATTCTACAACATAACACTATAATCAACATTCAAAGTTTCTAATTCACTAATCAACAAGAGGTTTGAGGTTCTTACCTTACCTGTGTCTCAAATAAACAAAAACTCGCTAATTTTTGCGAGCTAATTCGAACCTAAAACACCAAAATCATATAAATCCTCAATTCCAACACCCCCAAATTTAAAACAGAGAAGGAAAGATTTAGGTAATAAAAAGTAAATTCCTTACCAAATTGGTTAGTGGGCATTGTAGCAAATTTCAAGACAAACGCGTGGCTGCTGACGGCTCGTCAATCGGAGCTCCGGATCAAAAGATATGGAAGATTGAAGTTGGACAAGGGTTTGGAGCTCTCTCTCTCTTCTCCCCGTTTTGATTTTCAACGTGATTCCCTTACCAGGGAGGAAGAAGAGCTGAAGCTCTTTGTGTTTTATTGAATTGGGTTGGGCCATGAGTCCAATACGGGCTCGGTTCATTCGATTTGGCCTAATTTTGGACCAACTTCTTTAAAATTATTGTCAAAATTCTTATTTTAATTAGTTCTATAGATAAGTTGATAAAATACACTTATTTCAACCCAAAAATCATCATAAAATACAGGTTTATCAAAATCCACTTTCTAATTTTTGTGGAAGTAACCTCCAACTCAAATTAAATTTGATCTTCATTCCTAAAATCTTGTTCACTCACCAAATCACTTAAAATTAACGATATGAATTGTATTGTTATCTGTATATAATATATATTAAAGTACAAAATACACATTAAAAAGTAAATTAAATAACACATATTTATATACAAATACATATTGGTTTATTTTTAGTGTGTACATACTATTTTTTATTTTTATAAATCTAACGCGGGCCAAACGTCGGTTCAAAATTTTCTCAAAAGAATTGCTTCGTCGATAGTATAGTTTCAAACCAACAAATGACCCGTGTCATAGTTTAAAAGATTGTCACAATACAAATTAATAAAAGTCGAGAGTTTTAAATCCTGAATCGTCTCTCAAAGGAATTGCAGTAAGGTGTGCGTATCATTAGTTATGAGAAAAGGGGTTTTGATGGCAAAAGGCAAGAAATTAAATGACAAAAATTGAAAAGCAAATAACGAATTCAAATGATAAAAAGGCATCTTGGCAAGGATTAAGAGTCAAGGGTTACTATTCAAGTCATTGACCACAAACATAACAATTAAGAAGAGTTGATCCCACTTTGTCATCCCCAAACATCGGGAGAAAGTCAAATAGGCATAATTGATCTTAATCCACAAGTACTAGGCAACTCACTAATTAGACTTACTGAAAGACTAGCGTTAGTGAAAATAAAACCAACTAATAACCTTAAATCACCAATCAATATTGGACATCAATGACTCAAGGTCACCTAAGTTATCAATTCCAAGCCAAGAATGCAAAATTATACTCTAAAATTAAAGAAGGCATTTTAACAAACACTTGGAATGCATAAAAGTAAAACATCATAAATTGCAGGAATAATAAAATCTATGACTACCAATTGTAAGAAAATAATAATAACAACTCAATCAAGCAACAATAAACATAAAAAATTAATAAGAGAAACTAAGTCTATTAAAATACTAGAACAAGGAATTGTAAAGAAAACTACACTAAAACAAAAATTAAAACCTAAATCTAAGAAGAAACTAAACTAAAAACACTAAATTCTAGAGAGATGTTGGAGCTTCTTTCTCTAGAATTCTACCCTAAAATATGGTTCTGCACTACTTCCTACACTACTTTCTACTTGGTTGATCCTCCTTGAGTCTTGCCTTCAAATGCTTTAGAAATGAATTAGATTGGGCCAGAAATCGCAAGTCACGTGCCATTTTAAGTGAGGCATGAGATTAGGGTCATGCGTACACATCTACCATGCGTACGCACGAATTGTGAATGATGCGTATGCATGACCCATGCATATGCAACAACCATGAAATTCTCCAATATTTATTTTTTCATGAATTCTCCATTTTTGCATGTTTTTTCTTCATTTTTTCAAGTCATTCCTGCCTTGTAAACATTCAATCACTCAAACAAACATATCAAGGCATCGAATGAGATGGCAATGAATTAAATTTAGCAATTTTTAAGCATAAAAAGCATATGTTTCACCATTAAACACAATTAAAAGAAATTCACAAAACTATGCATTTTCAATAACTAAGTGCAAGATAAGTTGATAAAATACACTTATTTCAACCCAAAAATCATCATAAAATACAGGTTTATCAAAATCCACTTTCTAATTTTTGTGGAAGTAACCTCCAACTCAAATTAAATTTGATCTTCATTCCTAAAATCTTGTTCACTCACCAAATCACTTAAAATTAACGATATGAATTGTATTGTTAATTAATATTTCATATCATCTTCATCATCATCATCATTATTATTATTGTCGTTGTCATTGTTGTTGTTCAACCACACAATATTAAAAAGTAAAATGTTAGAATAAAAAGAATATAGGATATAGAATTTAGGTTTAGAATTTCGGGTTTATGATTTAATGTTTAGTGTTTAGAGTTTAGAATTTAAGATTTGTTGTTTTTATTCAAATTGTGCTTTTTAATTTAAATATTTCGATTGTTAAGTTTTAGGATTAATATTTATATTTTGGAATTTAGGGTTTGTTATTTTTGTTTAAAGAGTAAAGTATTAATTTAGTCGCTAATGTTTGTGTTAAGTCTTAATTTTGTCCTTATGTTTGAAATGTTCTATTTTTTTTTATCTCAACTGTTTTATTTCGTCCTCTTTTAATCCTTTGGTCAAAATTAAAATTTTTCCTTTCAAAAATATCCTTTCTTTCATTATGATTTTTTTTTAATTAACGAAAAAAATCATAATTATTCATAGTAGCTATTACAGTGATGTATGAGCAAAAATGACAGAACTATAAGAAAAAAAAAGCTAAAAATAGAGGTGAAAATGATATTCATGGAAGAAAAAATTTTAATTTTAACTAGAAGACTAAAATAAGATAAAATAAAATGTTTGGAGATAAAAAATAGAACGTTAGGGATAAAATTCGGTCTTAACTTATACATTAGAAAGTAAAACAGTATTTTACTCTTGTTTGGATTATATTTTGTTTTAAATTTAAATACATTTAGTTTTAGAGAGATTGGTTTTGTATTTTAAATGTAAGAAAGAGAAAATATGAGACACTAAATCTAAATATATATTTTTTACATTTATTTAAATGGATTTTAAATTTTGTTGATTGAATAAAGATTGAATTTTATTGCTTACCTAATTGTATTATTTTGGTCTTGCAAAGAAATCTCACTTTCTTCTATATTCTTGGCAAAATAAAAAATAAAAAAATAACTAATTAAATATACTCCTCTTTTAGAGTGGATTCTCTCAAATTTTTTCCTTAATTATTTAGTAAAATATTATTTAATTTTTATCATTTAATATTTTTTTCACATATTTTTTCTTGATTCCACTTAAAAAGTGTAAGATGACAAATTACACTTTATTAAACATTTAAAAAAAAGTTGAGAGAATCTATTTTTCTTTTTTTTTCTCTATATAAGAGAAAGATTGAAGATATAAAAATGTTAATACATTTTTCAAAAGAATATTTCTCACTTAAATTTTATATTATAAACTTTTTAATCTCTGATTTTATTACCATATATTTGTATCTGATATCTGTGTGAGTAGTTCTTATTAGAAAGTCAAAGATCAAACAATAATAAATTATCTGAGAGAAACAAATAATACAAAAATTAAAATAGAAATTAAATATCCTAAATATTTATTAGTCTATATAAACATAATGAAACACATTAATCTTCATTATTACACAATACTCTATACTACTCACATCACATACACTAAGTTACTAATAATCTCTTGTTTTAAAAATGGAGAATGGTGGTGAAATGATCAAGAAAACTAAAGGGAGACAAAAGAGAGAGATAAAGAGGATTGAGTATAAGAAAAATTGTCAAATTGCTTTAACAAAGAGAAAAGACGGCTTACTGAAAAAGGCGAATGAAATAAAATCTTTATGTGATGCTGGTGTTGATTTGATCATATATTCTTCAAGTGGAAAAGTCTATTACTATGGCGATTCTTCGTTAAAAACAATAAAAATGACTCTCTCAAACAAACAACAACCTCAAGGTAGTAATCAGTTCCTTGGTTACATCATGGAAAAAATGTATAGGATGGACATGTAGAATCTCGTTAAAAAGAACAATTCACTTGTGGATCGATTAAATGCTGAGAAAGAACGAGTTGAAACTCTTTCTAACGTTTTAAAGACAATTAAAAATGACAACAGTATCACTAATTGGTAGGATACGATTGGTCAAAGTTGTGAAAAAAATAAAGATATAAAAAAAATTCTTGTAGTTCTCCAGCAAACTTTGAAAAATCAAATTTCACTCAAGATTGTTGCAAATCAGGCTGCAGTTACGACTGCAGCTGAGAGTGTGGCACCTACATTTTATCACGGTAGTAAGCTTTCTTTGTCTTTCTTAATTAACGTTATATTAACTTTGGATATTTTGAATGATTTGATTTCGGTTTCAACTATCACTTTTTAAAAACAAACTGGAAATAGATACTTGCATCGTATATGTAAAGATCTCATGTTTTTTGCTCAAAATTTAAATTTTGGAGTGATAACAAGAATTATTTTTTTTCCCAAAATCTCCATATACCATTTTACACAAAATTTTCTTTTAGCTGTTAAATAATAGGTATGGATCATATAGTAGTGATCTCTTATATTTTTTATTAAAATTTTAACCTTTAGAGTTATAATAATTTTTTATTTTTTGGATAGATAAAGGACATAATTGAGTGTCATACACTAAAAAGATCTATATAAATCCTTTAAAACCTTAAATTATTAGTTAAAATATCAAAATTTTATCTTTTTATTAAAAAAATATGCATTTGTAGATTCTACAATTAAGCAAATTTGATAAATTTTATTATTAAACAAAGTTAATTTTTTGGCCAATTTTATCTTAATAATAAATGTTCAATTTTTCAATGTGACTTGTTTTGATTGTTTTTCAAATAGATCAAACCATGGTTCAAGTTAATCCTGGAGTTATTGGACCATATATACCCTACTCATGGAAGTATGAGTACTTTTTCCAGCATAGCCTTTGTTACCAGTGTCAACCCTTTTGACGCTACGAGAGGATTTGGTAACCAGAATGGCCCTGTTTAGTATCCATCATACCAACACCAACAAGGATATAATGATCTATTTCTCTATGATGCAAGTAACAGGAATGGTGTTGGGAGAAGCAACGGCGGCGACGACACTGGAAATTATCTTTACCATTCAAATTCTAACCATAACAATGGTGGAGGCTTTTTTGGTTTTTCATACCACAATAATCCATTTAACAATGGTTATGGCCGCAAAGGATTCTTCTAATGGAATTTTTTGGCGATAATAATAATATAAATGCATTGATCTGTTATAAATTTTGTATGACTATGTTCTAAATAAAGTTACTATCAATGTGATGATTTTTTTATATTATTTGTATTGATCATGAGTTTATGTTACTAGCCTATTGGTTCAATTCAATTCAATGTTTGTTTTTCAATTGTTGAACCTTGAAAAAATAGATATATATTATAGTTTTCTATTATAAATATTGTCCTAAATTAGATATGTTAAGTTGTATCTTTTTTATATATATATTCTTACAATATCTTTCATTTTAATAGGATAAAAACTAATCTCTTGAAAGATTTAAATTCCTGACACTTGTACTACTAAAAATTATTTTTTTGTGGTAATTTATTTTATTTTTAGCAACAATAAAATAATCGTTAATATATTTATCGCTAATCAGACAATAGTTGTCTTATATTCTGTCGCTAAAATTTTTTAACAATAATTATATAATTGCCATTAAAAACCACTTTAATAGCCGTAAAAAGCTTATAATTATCATTATAACATATAGTAATAATGACAAATTTATAATTGTCGTAAAAATATAAATTAAATAAAATATATAGTGGTATTATGTAATTGCCACTAAAAATTTATCAGTAAAAATGATTTTTATTGTAGTAATTGATTAAATCCAAACGAATGAACCAACAACTCGTAAACAAAAGTTGTGTTCTATTATATATTATATGTATGTGATAAAGAGATTGTTCCTACATAAGAAATTATGCGCTATAATGAAGTCTTAACTTTATTTCATTAAATGGGTCAACTAATTACAGTGGGTAGAGTTAATAATTAGAAATCATCATCATCATCATTATTATTGTCGTTGTTGTTGTTGTTCAACCACACAATATTAAAAAGTAAAATATTAGAATAAAAAGAATATAGGATATATGATTTAGGTTTAGAATTTTGGGTTTATGATTTAATAATTAGTGTTTAGAGTTTAGAATTTAAGATTTATTATTTTTATTCAAATTGTGTTTTCTAATTTAAAAATTTTGATTGTTAAGTTTTAGGATTTAATATTTATATTTTTGAATTTAGGGTTTGTTATTTTTGTTTAAAGAGTTAAGTATTGATTTCGTTGCTAAAATTTGTGTGAAGTTTTAATTTTGTCTTTATGTTTGAAACATTCTATTTTTTTATCTCACCTATTTTATTTCGTCCTCTTTTAATCATCTGATCAAAATAATCAATTTTCCTTTCAAAAATATCCTTTCTTTCATTAGAATTTTCTTCTAAATAATGACAAAAATCATAATTTTTTATATTAGCTATTATAGTGATCTATGAGTGAAAATGACAAAACTATAAGAAAAAAAAAGAGCGAAAAATAGAGGTGAAAAGGGTATTCTTGGAAGAAAAAATTTTAATTTTGACCCAAAGACTAAAATAAGACAAAATAAAATGTTTGGAGATAAAAATAGAACGTTAGGAATAAAATTTGGTCTTAACCCATACATTAGAAAGTAAAATAGTATTTTACTCTTGTTTGGATTATGTTTTGTTTTAAATTTAAATACATTTATTTTTAGAGATATTGGTTTTGTATTTTAAATGTAAGAGAAAGAAAATACGAGACACTAAATCTAAAGATATATTTCTTACATTTATTTAAATAGATTTTAAATTTTGTTCGTTGAATAAAGATTGAATTTTATTGCTTACCTAATTGCATTATTTCGGTCTTGCAAAGAAATCTCACTTTCTCTTATATTCTTGGCAAAATAAAAAAAATAACTAATTAAATATACTCCTCTTTTAGAGTGGTTCTCTCAAATTTTTTTTTTTAATTATTTAGTAAAATATTATTTAATATTTTTTCTCACATATTTTTTATATTCCACTTAAGAAGTGTAAGATGACAAATTACACTTTATTAAATAATTAAAAAAAAGTTGAGAGAATCTATTTCCTTTTTTTTCTCGATTTAAGAAAAAGATCGAAGATATAGAAATGCTAATATATTTTTTAAAAGAATATTTCTCACTTAAATTTTATATTATAGACTTTTTAATCTCTGATTTTATCACCATATATTTGTATCTAATATCTGTGTGAGTATTTCTTATTAGAAAGTCAAAGATCAAACAATAATAAATTATTTGAGAGAAGCAAATAATGCAAAAAGTAAAATAGAAATTAAATATCCTAAATATTTATTAGTCTATATAAACATAATGAAACACATTAGTCTTCATCATTACACAATACTCTATACTACTCACATCACATACACTAAGTTGCTAATAATCTATAGTTTTGAAAATGGAGAATGGTGGTGAAATGATCAAGAAAATTAAAGGAAGACAAAAGAGAGATATAAAGAGGATTGAGAATAAGAAAAATTGTCAAATCGCTTTTACAAAGAGAAAAGATGGCTTACTGAAAAAGGCAAATGAAATAAAATATTTATGTGATGCTGGTGTTGATTTGATCATATATTCTTCAAGTGGAAAAGCCTATTGCTATGGCGATTCTTCGTTAAAGACAATAAAAATGGCTCTCTCAAACGAACAACAACCTCAAGATAGTAATCAGTTCCTTGGTTACATCATGGAGGAAATGTCTAGGATGGACATGCAGAATCTTGTTAAAAAGAACAATTCACTTGTGAATCGATTAAATGCTGAGAAAGAATGAGCTGAAACTCTTTCTAACGTTTTAAAGACAATTAAAAATGATAACAGCACCACTAATTGGTGGGATATGATTGGTCAAAATTGTGAAAAAAATAAAGAGATGGAAACAATTCTTATAGTTCTCCAGCAGACTTTAAAAAATCAAATTTCACTCAAGATTGTTGCAAATTAGGCTGCAGTTACGACTGCAGTTGAGAGTGTGGCACCTACATTTTATCACGGTTGTAAGCTTTCTTTGTCTTTCTTAATTAATGTTATATTAACTTTGGATATTTTGAATGATTTGATTTTGGTTTCAACTATCATTTTGAAAAAAAAAACTGGAAATAGATACTTGCATCGTACATATAAAGATCTCATACTTTTTGCTCAAAATTTAAATTTTGGAGTGATAACAAGAATTATTATTTTTTCCAAAATCTCCATATACCATTTTACACAAATTTTTCCTTTAGCTAGGAAATAATAGGTATGGATCATATAGTAGAGATCTCTTATATTTTTTAATTAAAATTTTAACTTTTAGAGTTATAATAACTTTTTTTTTTGTATAGGTAAAGGGCATAATCGAGTATCATATACTAAAGAAATCTATATAAAATCCTTAAAAATCTTAAATTGTTAGTTAAAATATTAAAATTTTATCTTTCTATTAAAAAAAATCTGTATTTGTAGATTCTACAATTAAGCAAAATCCATTGTTAAATAAAGGTATAAGAATAAATGAATTCGTATATTATGTAACAAATTTGATAAATTTTATTATTAAACAAAGTTAATCTTGTTGGCCAATTTTATCTTAATAATAAATGTTCAATTTTTCAATGTGACTTGTTTTAATTATTTTTCAAATAGATCAAACCTTGGTTCAAGTTAATTCTGGAGTTATTGGACCATACACTACTCATGGAAGTATGAGTACTTTTTCCAACATAGCCTTTGCTACCGGTGTCAACCCTTTTGATGCTACGAGAGGATTTGGTAACCAAAATGGCCATGTTTGGTATCCATCATACCAACACCAACAAGCAGTGACGGATCTAGAAAACTTTAGGAGTGAGGGTAAAAATATATATACTAAAATAAATTTTATTAAATATTATTAATTATATGGAGATATAAAAATTAAAAAAAGTTAGTGAACACTTTCATTCTTAAAATATTATTCATTATAAATAATTTATAGAAAAATATTTTTTATTTCTAAAACTGGAACTTAAAATATTTTAATTAAATTATAGATA
>NC_029789.2:14177992-14209557 GCF_000816755.2 Arachis ipaensis | reverse complement strand
CAAAAAATTTTAAAAGTGGGGGCAAAAATATATATACTAAAATAAATTTTGTTAAATATTATTAATTATATAGAGATATAAAAATTAAAGAGTTAGTGAACACTTTCATTCTTAAAATACTATTCATTATATATAATTTATAAAAAAATATTTTTTATTTCTAAAACTTGAACTTAAAATATTTAATTAAATTATAGGTAACTTATTTTTCTAATTAATTTTTTTATACACATTTAATAATAAAAGACTAAATCAATTGGCACAGTAGCACCTAATAATACACTAGTATTTATAATTTAAAACTAGAATTATATATAAATACTAGAAAAATTAAATCTGTATATGAAAAGTATGTTTATATAAAATAATAGAAGCATAATTTATAATTTTTTTCTTTCTTTTTAAAATAATTAAATTTGTTATATTTTTTAATTTAATTTTGATATAATGTTAGATGAAAGATTTTATGCATCTATTTAATTATGTATTGTAATTAAAATATTTTTTTATTATTATTTCTAAAAATAAAAAATATATTCTAAATTAGTAAATTAATCAGTTCATTTTAAAATTTTATATGCAACATAGGTACATATAATAGAATAAAAGATAAAAAATAAGTAATTAAGATGAATAAATCGAGAATAAAATAAAATATATAAAGTCATGAAGAAAATAAAATATTAGATTAATACCTAAACTATAATTGTTTGAATTAAAATTTGTAATTGAAAATATCAAAAAGAGAAACAATGAAATTGAAAAATACATAAAGTCATAAAGAGTTATATAAAAAAATAGAAAATTTAAAATGTACTTTTTGATGAAGAGAAGATGACCACTAGATAAGGAATAGAAAAAGAAGGTTGAAAATATAAAAATAATAAGAGAGTTTAAGAGAATAAAGAAGTAATTGGCACAAGAACTAAATTTGATTAGGTTAAATAATAATTAAAATAAAAAAAAATAAAAAAATAAATTTAAAACTTTAACTAATTGAGTTTAATTTATTTATAATGGGGTCATTTAAAATTTAAAGTGGGGATACATTATATATAATTATATTATTTTAAAAAAAAATTAAAAACACAGTGGGGGCAAGTGCCCCCTTATTGTTGTTCTTGGGTCCGTCCCTGCCAACAAGGATATAATGATTTATTTCTCTATGATACAAGTAACAGGAATGGTGTTGGAAGAAGCAGCGATGGTGACAACATTGGAAATTATCTTTACCATTCAAATTCTAACTATAATAATGGTGGAGGCTTTTTTGGTTTTCCATACCACAATAATCCATTTTACAATGGTTATGGCCTCGGAGGATGCTTTTAATGGAATATTTTGGCGATAATAACAATATAAATAATAACTTTATATGACTACGTTTTAAATAAATTTACTATCAATGTGATGATTTTTTATATTATTTGTATTGATTATGGGTTTATGTTACTAGCCTATTGGTTCCATTCAATTCAATGTTTGTTTTCCAATTGTTGAACCTTGAAAAAATAGATATATATTATGGTTTGCTATTATAAATATTGTCCTAAATTAGATATGTTAAGTTGTATCTTTTATATATATATATATATTCTTACAATATCTTTCATTTTAATAGGTTAAAAACTAATCTCTTGAGAGATTTAAATTCCTGACACTTGTACTACTCGAAAAATTATTTTTTTTGGTAATTTATTTTATTTTTTTGAAACAAAAAAATAGTCGTTAATATATTTATCGGCAATTAGACATTAACAGTCTTATATTCTGTCGCTAAAAAATTTTAACAATAATTATATAATTGCCAATAAAGACCACTTTAATAGCCGTAAAAAGTTTATATTTATAATGATCTATTTCTCTATTATGCAAGTAACAGGAATGGTGTTAGGAGAAGCAGCGATGGCGACGACACTGGAAATTATCTTTACCATTCAAATTCTAACCATAACAATGGTGGAGGCTTTTTTGGTTTTCCATACCACAATAATCCATTTTACAATGGTTATTGTAAGACCCCTAATTTTGAAAAGTTATTAATTAATTATTTATGATCTATTATATTTATTTAAGATTATATTTTTATAAATTTTTATACATAAGTTGAGTAAATTCTTATTTATTATTTAGAGTTCTTATAAAAGAAAATAAATAAATAGTGAATATTTTATATATCTTACTCTTAAATATTTAGATTTTTAACCTTATTTTATAAATAAAGGAGAATTAATTTAATTATCATCAATTTTCATTGAATTAGTATTTATTCGAAGATAGATTTCAAGTTAATAATTCAATGGTATTTCAAAGATAATTACTTTATATTTAACTTGGTTTTAAATTATTACTTTACTTTATTACTTTATTAATAATTTTACTCTAAACAAAACCTTAATTTACACTTCCAAAACACTAAACCCTAACCTAATCCTAATTTTGCTTAAACCTAATTTTCTATCCTAACCCTCTAACACACAAACAGTAGCCACACCCCTCACTCACTCATCCACAGTCACACACTCACACTCAATACACACAAAAAGAAACCTAACAGCAATTGGAAAAGAAATAAAAGAAAGAAAGGGGAAGAGGGGAAGCACGAAGAGGGAGAAAGGGGAGAGAGAAGAAAGGAGATCCGAGGATGAGGGAGGAACGCGCTGCTGCCGCCGCCAGATCCGCGATGAGAGGGAGTCGTGCCGTCAGTCGCGTCACCGTCCGTGAAGCCATCGCCGTCTGTGAAGCCATCGCCGTCAGCCACGTCGTTACTGTCGTCGCTGGTTTTCACCACGCCTCATCACCACCGCCGTGCCGTGCTCCATGCCGTCGCTGCCACTGTTCCGTCACAAGAGAAGGACACGCGAGGGAGGAAACAGAACCGCAAGGTAGCTCAGCCACAGAGAGAGGAAACGCACGTCAGATCTGTCACCGCCGGTTTGCCCATCGCCAAACCACGTCGCCGTCTGTAAAGCTGTCTCCGTCGCCGCTGCCAGAGGTCGCCATTGGAGCCGCCGCTCCACTTCTATCCTTCTTCTTTTTACAGTGAGTTGCCCGCGCTTTGAAGCTCTTTCTGTAATCATTCTAGCTATCTGTGGTTAAGGATTTTGATGTATATATGTTGTAGTTAATTTTATGGGTTTGCATGTCAAAAATTAAGGTTGTTGCTGAGCCACTGAAGCTCCTGGCCGCTATCGGAGCTGCTACCGGTTAAGTTTCGGGTGGCTGGCGCGTCGTTCTTTTATTCCAGTAAGTGTCTCTATCCCAAAATCATCG
The DNA here is from genome assembly GCF_000816755.2 of Arachis ipaensis. Classification (NCBI taxonomy): domain Eukaryota; kingdom Viridiplantae; phylum Streptophyta; class Magnoliopsida; order Fabales; family Fabaceae; genus Arachis; species Arachis ipaensis. The sequence continues at coordinate 14,206,284 of NC_029789.2, read as the reverse complement.
CCTTTGGTTTTCTGTTATGTGTTTTGAGGTTTCCACGATATTGATGTTTTAGGAATTAGAAACCGAGGTCACACGTCATGTTTGAGGCTGTTCTGCTTTTGAGGAAGCAAGCAGAGCTGAGGTTTCAGTTGCCATTGATTTCGGGTTGAGAGGAAAGGAATTTCATGAGGCAATTGGATTGTGGTTTGAACGTGTCGAGGTAGGGGTGTTTTCTTAAATTCATTTTACTTTTAAGAGTTGTTATAAGTCGATAATAGTATGAAAAATATATTTTTATAATTACATGATTTTTATGAATTGAATTGACCTATTTGGATGGTTGTGATTATTTATTTGACTGGTTTACTGAATTATTGAGGAAGCTAGTTATTTTGATTTGCTATTTCGGTTTGTTAAGTTGGTCGTTATTGAATTGATTTTCCTTGAATTACTAGAAGATGTTTAATGTTGGAATTTGGTTTGATTTTGAAAAGGATTTGATATTGAAAACTAGTTGAGAATGGGTTGAAAAATGGGGTTTTGATGGGACCTGGCCTGCAAGGGTGGCATAGTTCGAATTTTAGAGGAGATGCTGTCCAAATTTTTATAAAAATTGGAGACTTTGTTTAAACATGGTTATCTAGAAAGATTTAGATTTGCAAGGATTTTACAATTTGATTTTTGGGAATTATGAAGAAAAAATTTACGTTTTGTGCTTGATTTATTTAGAAAAGAATGAATTATATTTTGAATCTGAATTATTGAAGAAACTAACAAGTGGTATGATGAGAATGAGTATGAGAGTGAAGATTGATTTTTGAGTATGATTTTTGAATAATTGAATGACAATGAGGATGAATGTGAAAATGAGATATGAATTAGTATCGGAAATGAAACTAATAATTATGAGAAATGATTGAATATATTGAGCTTGAGGGTGTTATCTCCCTCATGTCAGTTTGGGGTGTTGTCTCTTCTCCCCATGTCAGCCTAGGGATTTTTCCCATGGTATATATTTGAGCTTGAGAACATGTCGGGATGGCTACGTAACCGACAGTTGATATCAACAGTCATAGAATAGACATTCATCATGTGCACTTGTATGCTTTGCTTGAGTTTGAATTTGTTTGGGTCTGCCTAATTGCTTAACTGTTATTAACTGCTATCTGAGCTATTTGTTGTAACTACAATCTATACATGTGTTTTTCTTGTATGTTTTGCCTGTGTTTGTTTCTGTTGTGGTACCTTTGAGTTTGGATAATGATGATGAGATGATGATTTGGTTGTGGAATTGTTTGAGTCGCTGAGTTGAAGACTGTTATTGGTTTCTGATTGAGTTATTAGTAAAGTATGAAAAATCAAGCTGGTTCAGCATAGACTTAATGAACCTATGTTTGGAACAGATTGATCATTCATACTGTTAGGGAACTTTTAATTTTCTTTTATAGGAAAAATTGTGTTTTGGATTTTCGGATACTTAATCACTGAGTTTGAAAAACAGTTTACCTATTAAATATCTTCTTATAACAAATTCTGAAAATCTGTGGTGAGACCATGTGGGTAGGTTCTCACCCCCCTACAGACTTCTCTTTTCAGGAAACGGACGAAGAATCTTATGAAGAGTAGTTGTGTTTAGCTTATGCAATAGAAGATGTTTTAGTTTAGTTATTATTACTCTTCCCTCGCCATTAATATTATAACTTTTGCAAGAGGGATAGGAGTTTTGTTATGTGAAGGTTTGTATTTTGGTATGATGTATGTATGTATGTATATATATAAGTAGTGTAATCTGTACTGTAACGTATGGATAGGTATTCTGAATATTCGGTTTTAAATTTTAAACAGGCTCATACTTTAGTATTAAATATTTTAAAAGTCGTCGTAATACCCGAGCTATCAGAGTGGCGCAGCCGGAAGCGTGACATTTGATAGTTAGGGTAAAGTCTTAATTTTGTCTTTATGTTTGAAACATTCTATTTTTTTTATCTCAACTGTTTTATTTCGTCCTCTTTTAATCATCTGGTCAAAATAATCAATTTTCCTTTAAAAAATATCCTTTCTTTCATTAGAATTTTCTTCTAAATAACGACAAAAATCATAATTGTTCATAGTAGCTATTATAGTGATCTATGAGTGAAAATGACAAAACTATAAGAAAAAAAAGAGCTAAAAATAGAGGTGAAAAGGGTATTCTTGGAAGAAAAAATTTTAATTTTGACCAAAAGACTAAAATAAAATGTTTGGGGATAAAAATAGAACGTTAGGGATAAAATTTGGTCTTAACCCATACATTAGAAAGTAAAATAGTATTTTACTCTTGTTTGGATTGTTAATATATTTTTTAAAAGAATATTTCTCACTTAAATTTTATATTATAGACTTTTTAATCTCTGATTTTATCACCATATATTTGTATCTGATATCTGTGTGAGTAGTTCTTATTAGAAAGTCAAAGATCAAACAATAATAAATTATCTGAGAGAAATAAATAATGCAAAATATAAAATAAAAATTAAATATCCTAAATATTTATTAGTCTATATAAACATAATGAAACACATTAGTCTTTATCATTACACAATACTATATACTACTCACGTCACATACACTAAGTTACTACTAATCTCTAGTTTTGAAAATGGAGAATGGTGGTGAAATGATCAAGAAAACTAAAGGGAGACAAAAGAGAGATATAAAGAGGATTGAGAATAAGAAAAATTTTCAAATCGCTTTTACAAAGAGAAAAGACGGCTTACTGAAAAAGGCAAATGAAATAAAAATCTTTATGTGATGCTGTTGTTGATTTGATCATATATTCTTCAAGTGGAAAAGCCTATTGCTATGGCGATTCTTCATTAAAGACAATAAAAATGGCTCTCTCAAACGAACAACAACCTCAAGGTAGTAATCAGTTCCTTGGTTACATCATGGAGGAAATGTCTAGGATGGACATGCAGAATCTCGTTAAAAAGAACGATTCACTTGTGGATCGATTAAATGCTAAGAAAGAACGAGCTGAAACTCTTTCTAATGTTTTAAAGAAAATTAAAAATGACAACAGCACCAACAATTGGTGGGATACGATTGGACAAAGTTGTGAAAAAATAAAGAGTTGAAAAAAAATTTTTCATTTCTCCAGCAGACTTTGAAAAATCAAATTTCACTCAAGATTATTGCAAATCAGGCAGCAGTTATGACAGCAGCTGAGAGTGTGGCACCTATATTTTATCACGGTGGTAAGCTTTCTTTTTCTTTCTTAATTAATGTTATATTAACTTTGGATATTTTGAATGATTTGATTTTGGTTTCAACTATTATTTTGAAAAGGAAATAGATACTTGCATCATATTCGTAAAGATCTCATGTTTTTTGCTCAAAATTTAAATTTTGGAGTTATAATAAGAATTTTTTTTAGCTATGAAATAATAGGTATGGATCATATAGTATAGATCTCTTATATTTTTTATTAAAATTTTAACTTTTAGAGTTATAATAACTTTTTATTTTTTGTATAGATAAAGGACATAATCGAGTGTCATACACTAAAGAGATCTATATAAAATCCTTTAAAACCTTAAATTGTTAGTTAAAATATCAAAATTTTATCTTTCTATTTTGCATTTGTAGATTCTACAATTAAGCAAAATCCATTGTTAAATTAAGGTACAAGAATATATAAATTCGTATATTATTTAACAAATTTGATAAATTTTATTATTAAACAAAGTTAATCTTGTTGGTCAATTTTATCTTATAGAAAGTCTAGGAGGCTAGCAGATTTTGTAGTTTTTAAACATCAATTAGCCATCAATGATATTTTTAATGGTGTGAGATTACATCTAATGGTGTAGAATCATTCAATTTTCTTTTGATGGTTAAGTGCTGGCCAGAATTTAACAAAAGTGCTGGCCTCCTAGAACTCCTCTTTATCTTAATAATAAATGTTCAATTTTTCAATGTAACTTGTTTTAATTGTTTTTCAAATAGATCTAACCATGGTTCAAGTTAATCCTGGAGTTATTGGCCCATACCTTACTCATGGAAGTATGAGTACTTTTCAACATAGCCTTTGCTACCGGTGTCAACCCTTTTGACGCTACGAGAGGATTTGGTAACCAGAATGTCCCTGTTTGGTATCCATCATACCAACACCAACAAGAATATAATGGTCTATTTCTCTATGATGCAAGTAATAGAAATGGTGTTGGGAGAAGTAGCGGCGGCAACGACACTAAAAATTATCTTTACCATTCAAATTCTAACCATAACAATGGTGGAGGCTTTTTTGGTTTTTCATACCACAATAATCCATTTAACAATGGCTTCGGAGGATTCTTCTAATGGAATATTTTGGCGATAATAATAATATAAATGCATTGATCTGTTATAAATTTATATGACTATATTCTAAATAAAGTTAATATCAATGTGATGATCTTTTATATTATTTGTATTGATCCTGGGTTTATGTTACTAGCCTATTGGTTCAATTCAATTTAATGTTTGTTTTTCAATTGTTTAATCTTGAAATAATGGATATATATTATGGTTTGCTATTATAAATATTGCCTAAATTAGGTATGTTAAGTTGTATCTTTATATATATATATATATATTCTTACTGTATTACTAGAAAATTTATTTTTTTAAGGTAACTTATTTTATTTTTAGTGACAATAAAATAGCCGTTAATATATTTTTCGACAATTAGACATTAACCGTCTTATATTCTGTCGCTAAAAAATTTTAACATTAATTATATAATTGTCATTATAACATATAGTAATAACGACAAATTTATAATTATCGCAAAAACATAAATTAAATAAAATATATAATGGTATTATGTAATTACGATTAAAAATTTATCAGTAAAAATAATTTTTATTGTTGTGATTGATTAAATCCAAACGAATGAACCAACCACTCGAAAACAAGAGTTGTGTCCTATTATATATTATATATGTGATAAAGAGATTATTCCCACATAAAAAATTATGCACTATAATAAAACCTTAACTTTGCTTCATTAAACAGGTCAACTATAATGTCAACAATGAGACATGAATTTATGATACTGTTAAAGTATAATTTTAAATCTCATAACCATTGTGAGATTTATAGATTTAATTTTTTAAACAAAATAAATAGTTAATTAAAATATTAACGAGTATATATACTTTGACAATATTAATATTATTTATTTTTAAATTATTTAAATACATTATTTATTGAGATATTTATGTTTTTACACTATTATTACATTTTTCGAGTACAAATAATAAAATATAAATAAACACAAAAATTAGGTACTGTGCATTCAAAATGTGTAACACCTTGAGAAAACATACCCGAGATAAAACCAAAAAAAATAAAAATAAAAAGTTCACCCAGTGTACTTGAGATAAACATATTCATTTTATTTCATATAATTTTATTCAAGCAATTTAAAATTATAAAATTATTAACTTTAAAATTTAGATAGATATAATTCAAATTAATAACTTTATTTAATTCAATACAAATAAATGTACTTATATTATTATACTTGTATGGTCAATTAGAGGTATTGCCTAATTAATTTTTAATTTTTTTTAAAATATAAATATAATAATACAAGTTTAAATTGTTAATTTTAATTATATACATCTAAATTTTAAATTAAGAAGTTTGTAATTTTGTGCTTAATTTCATTTTGGCTTTATCTCGCGTGCATAATACGTACATATGTACATCTACATAGATGTAACATATCTCGAGTTAGGGATGTTTATGGATCGGATTTGATTGCATATCCGCGGATTCGCAAAAAAAAATTCTTTTTATGTTTTATTTCAACTAATAATTATCATATATGTTGTATTATTTTATTTTGCTATTTTAAAAAAGTATATTTAATAACATTTTAGGAGTAAACATGTTTAAAAGAGTAGAAAAAAGTGATTTTATTGATTTTTTTAATAAAAATACATTTTTTAAAAATATTTTTATGTTTTGCGGATATATCCAATATCCGATTCGATCACAAATATCCAAATCGGATCCAAACTTTAAAAAGCGGATATTGGATCTGATCCAACCTGATGATTTTAGTGCGAGTCGGATCGAGATTTTGGTCATATCCGATCCGTGTTCACCCCTATCTCAGGTGCACCCAGATATATTTTTTAAGATATTACATATTTCAGGTGTATAGTATCCAATCTCTGTGCTTAGTAATGGACTTAAAAAAATTTAGCTTTGGGGGCACAAATATAATAAATTTAAGTATAGATATTTTTTTTTTTGCTTTCCACAATACCCAACATGTTAAACGTTCCTTCATGCCATGTTACATGTCCAACCAAGTCTTCCCACATCCAAGCCTCTTCTTCACCCAAGTTAAACGTGAACTATTCCAGGTTATACATGGGCTTCTCCAAGTCTCCTGGGAGTGCAAACTCATGAATTAATGAAGATTTGCTAGAGGGGGCCTCGATTGGAAGATCTTTGCTTTATGGAAGTTAATTAAGAAAAAAATATTAGTTAATTTGGTTTTAATTAAGTTTGATTTAGGTTTTGAATTAATTAGTTTTTAGAGGTATTTTGATGGATTTTTAGAAACCTTGAAACATATCCAGTCACTCCCGCACACTTTTTAAACCCTAATTTGGTTTTTCTCAGCATGAGCAACTAATCTCCTCTATTAAGGTTAGGAGCTCTGTTGATCCTTATGGATTAATGTTATTGCTTTTCTATTCTTGATTTATGCATTGATGTTTCTTAATAATTAAGTTTCATTCTTCATCACAAAGATTTGAACATATTGAAAAATAGTTTGAATCTAAATTGAATTCTAAAATCACCCTGTGAAGGTTGTGGGTTAGAATTAAGCTTGAAATTTATTCTCATGATTCTCTAAGTTTTGAAAACTTGTTTGATAAGAGGAGTAAATCATCTAGGGTTAGGGCTGGAGAATTGTGTGGTTTTGAATCTGTGCATGTGCTTAATCTCTTGTCTTAAATTAGTGATTAATTAGGTTAAAGAGAAATTGAAATACCTGACTAGAATAATCACTTGATCATTGTTGCTTAGTCCATTAATCCTCGTGGGAACGATAACTCACTCACCGTGATATTACTTGATATGATTCGATGTACTTGCCGATATTTTGTGGTTTTATAAAATCCACATCAGATAGTTAGGGAAGTAAGGTCTAAAATGGTTAATAAGTAAGTCCTACGAGTTAAATGGTCCTTATGAAAAGATATAATGATAATAAAGTAGAGTGTCGCTTCATGGTTAAATAAGAATATAAAATACTTATGAAACTTCATGAAAGCTTGGGTAACATGGTATTGGAGGTTGTGAAGCTAAGAGAAGAAAAACTCTTGAGTTATACCATGGAAGTGTACGGGTGAGCGAGGAGAGCAAAAGACCGTTGCACTGTACCCCAAAGAAGCAAAAGACCCAAGATTGCGAGCTGGCCACCTGGTAGTGCGGAGATGAGATCGCCTAGCCAGTGAGGTAAGGACACCCACTTAAGAATTACTCGATGGAGACGGTGATACCTAACGCCCATTGAGCTATTTTTCGATTCGAAGAAACATTCTGACTTTGTGATTGGGTTTTGTTTATTGCGCAACTTTTGTGTGAGATTGCGCCCTTTATTTCGGCACGACTTCTATGTGAGACTGTGTATCGGCTGGAAAACCATATCCGGGACTTTTGTTCGGGTAATTTCGGGAGTGGGTAGAAAATTGACACATGAGTTCATGGCCTATACTAGGATGAGGCATGCATCATACTTGATTGTACATTTCTATGTGATTGAATGTGTGTGTGTGTTTTTTTTATTGATATCTGTGCTTTACAATATATTTGTTCTTTGTTTCTTTATATCCTTTATCAACTGTTGTAAATAAAAACTTAGTATGAAAGACCCCTAGTTCCCAATTAAAACTTAGGTTAGCATGAAAACCTCTTTGTTCTACGTTATCTCCTTACTGGGAATCTTTGGTTCTCACCCCGTTTTCTCTCCCAAACCGCAGATGGGATCGGGATTCATCTTCTTTGAGTATCATCTACTAGCCCGCTACGATGATCCCATATGGGGAAGCACCTTCCTGTGGGCCGAGTTGAGTACGCGGATGTACATGCTTTCGGAACGACTTCCTATTATCTGAGTTACACCCTGGTGATCTTCATCCCCTTTTTTCACCACATCACTTCTATCAGACAGAGCCAGAACTAGAGACACCTTTCGACACCCATTCTATCTATCCTGATTGGTTTGACCCCACACCTGAGCCTTTGACACTGGTGGAGCCTAGATTATCAGCCCTTGGAGCCGATGGATGCTCAGTTTAGTTCTTATGGAGAGAACGTCATACTGGTCATGTGTGATGGCTTCTTGCTGACTCCTTCCAATGAGACACAATCTGATACTACTCCATCTTGGGAGGACATGATGATCATTGATCTGACTTCTAGCCCATAGCAGTTCACCACATCGGAGGAGCATAGCTAGATAATAGTATAGGATATTTTCCCTCGCATTTAGTACAATTTATGAGGGATTAGGATCTTTTGTATTAGTAGCCTAACTCCAGTCTAGGGATGCTTGTGTGAAGCTGGAGTTCGGTGCTTAGTATATGAGTCTGTATGTATATTATCTATTATCAATCTATTATGTAATCTATGAAAACCTTTGTATGAAACTCGGCCTTTGAGCTTATCTATGTGATATATCTATATGTGTTTTCTGCTTTTATTTCTAAATGTGTTATATGCCAAACTATCATAGAAGATGCCGATATAATCCAATATAACTCATGCTTAAACTCGTGCATTTAGCTCACACTACAGGCTCATATTAATATAAATAATATATAGTTTAGAGTCTTAGGGTTTAACCAGATGGTAACACCTGACAACTGGCATTTGTCACGACATATTGAAAATTAGGTCGTTACAATTTGGTATCAGAACAGTTCATCCTTAGTAGAGCCAGGGGATTGGACTGACTATGCTTTACTGCATACTTTGCCTTTTTCTTTAATTATGCTACCTAGGATATCCACGTGATATAACTACATGATTGCATGCATGCACTCATTGTGGGATTATTAGCACTATACTTGAATATGTTAAGACTAATCACTTCAATATTGATCATCTGGTGTTAATAGGACCATCATGGCTGCTAACAAGCATGACCATCAGAGAGTGATCTTCCACACATTGAGTCTGTTATAGACCCAACTGTGTTATTCAAAACCATGAACACTATGGCTACGGCTATGCATGATTATGTTGCTGGTACGAATTGGGTTATAAAATGCCTGGAATAGCAGAATGGAAATAGTAACGGGAATGAGAATGGAAACGGGCACGAGGATGGTGCACCCGATAGAGATAGACCAATGGTCTTAGCATCTTTCGTCAAGGTCATTCCACCTTCATTCTCTAGAACTACTAGTGTCTCTAAGGCAGATGACTGGTTCCAAGATATAGAAATGGTCTTGCAAGTGCAACACGTCCCAAAAGGGCAACATGTAGAGTTTACTACTTACATGCTAAAAGGAGATGCACAGTATTAGTGGCAGGAAGTGCACCAACTGCTGAATCAAGAAGGTGTTGAAATTTTGTGGAAAAGCTTTAAGATGTAATTTTATAAGAAGTATTTTCCCCCATAAACCTGCACTACTAATGAACTGGAGTTGCTGCAACTACGACAAGGGGGTATTACTGTAGCTAAGTACACTGGAAAGTTCGAAGATTTGTGTCATTTTTTCAAAGTGTGTCAAGGGGTCCTTGCGAAAATCGAGAAATGAAAATGCATCAAGTATGAAGGAAGACTTAAAGAGGAGCTACTTGCCTCAGTAGGACCCATGGAGATTTGGAATTTTGCTGAGCTAGTGAACAAAAGGCAGTTGGCTGCGAGGCGACTGGCAACAGCCCCAGCGAATAGTCGTGATTTTCCCTCGAGGAATTTCAATTGAATTTTAGCACCGCAAGGAAGAAATTTTAAAGGAAACGGTCAGGCGCAACATCGGAACTTGCAGAACTAAAATCTCCAATCTCGCTTTAATAACGGTAGACAAACCCAACGAGCTCAAGCGGAACTTGCTTGTAATAAGTGTGGTATTAACCATGGGAATCGACCATGTCAACCCGAAATGAGAGCTTGCTATAACTATGGTAAGCAAGGACACATGGCTAGGAACTGTCTAGTTAAGAAGGACAGGCAGAATCCATTTATGCCACAGCAGTAAGGAAGGGTTTTTGCCATGACGGTAGATAAAAAAAGTCATGGAAGTGCAGCTGATGAAATACCAAAGAATAAGATGCTCTGCTCACTATGTGGATACCTGGGGCATGAATCAAGAAACTGTAGTGAAGAAGTATTAAATTCATCCAATGGAGAGGCTATGGAGGAAGGTTGGGGGGAATGGTTAAGAGCAGAACAACTGGAGAAGAAGATAGAACCCACAAAGGAGAACTTGAATCCCAACAGCAAGTCCAACACTTTTTACAACAAAAACCATATGCGAAGACCTACACCAGTTAATTTGCTTAGAAGTATGGCAGCATTATCAGTGGAAGAGAAGAATAATTGTGAACAAGTTGATGGATTGGGTGGAATGGAGGGCAGGGAGGTAATGGCAGGAGGAAAAAGCACAACTATGGTGAACCTTACTAATATCCAGGGTGAAGAAAGATGAAATGCAGGAGATCAAATAGGAGGTGAGAAAGAGGCACTTTCAATTGTACGCATTGATCAGAACTAAGAAGATAGGCAGAACACAATAGATGTAACTAAGGTGATTTATTCCAAAGGTTTGGAAAAAACGTATAAATCAATAAGCAGCAACAACAAAAAATCAAAACTCAAGCATCTTGCAAGAGGGGGAGAAACACTTATAATGAATATGGTGGGTATCAAGAGAGGGACAGACGAAATAGAAAGGATGGAGGAATGGCAGTACAAGAGACTAGATGAAATGGTGTTTGCTGAAATGGGGAAGGGTGCCAACCCACAAATGGCACCAAATTTCATGAAGATGATGATATGAAACTGCCAAGGGTTGGAAAAAACCTTGGTAGTTCACAACATACAAGGGATCCGAAGATCCCATTCTTCCGAAGTATTGTTCTTGTGTGAGACAAAAAATAGCACTTTGTCCGTTCAAAAACAATGTGAAAAATTGGGTTTTGGTAATTTTTTTTTGTGTTGATCCCTAAGGAACAATGGGTGGCTTGGATTTGGCTTGGCAATCAGGTGTTCAGGTGATAGTGATTGACACGGGTGAGTTCTTTATTCATTTTACTTGGTATGACAACCTTAAGAACAAGACTTAGTATGACAGTGATTAACAGTAATTGCATAGTAATAATTAAATGTGTAACACTCAATATTTAAAGGTGCTAAGTATGCTAGAATCAATTGGGGAGTGGTATGCGGTAATAGAAAATTTCAATGCTATCTTGTCTCATCATGAGAAGGAGGGAGGGAGAGTTAAATCAGCAAGTTTTATAGCTAATTTTCATCAATTTGTGGAAGAAGGCTGATTGAGAGATGTTGGGTTTGAAGGTTGTAAATTTACTTGGTGTAATTGGCAATTTGGCAAGAATTTAATTCGAGAAAGATTGGATAGATGCCTCGTATCTAACAGCTGGCTAATGGAGCATCTAAGGGCGTCCGTGGTGCACATGGAAGACATTGGATCTGATCGTTGCCCCTTCATTCTTAATTCAGATCAGCGGAGTAGGAAATTGAAGCAAAGATTTAGATTCTAGGAACGATGGTGTGAGGAGGAAGAGGTGGCCAGAATTGTTAAAGAGGCTTGGCAACTTAATTGTTCTGGTTCGGCTATGTTTGTCTTATTCAGCAAGCTTAAATACTGTCGGCATAAGCTTGTTGAATGGCAAACTTCTAACCCGAATAACTCATCCAAGACTATTACGGAACTCAAACAAAAACTAGAAACTGAAAAAAGCAAAGAATAAAGTGTGAATAAGGTGCTAATTCTGAGATTGGAGGTAGAATTGCAAGAGGCTCTTGAGAAAGAGGAATGTTATTAGAAAGAGAAGTCAAAGGTTAAATGGCTAAAGTGGGGGGGGGGACCAAAACACACAGTTCTTTCACTCAAAATTCCAAGCTCAAAACTGACACAATAGGTTAGAAAGTTTGATAGATGAAAATGGGCAGCAAAAGTCAGATGTGATAGGGATTAGTGAAATTGCAGAGAATTATTTTCAGCAACTCTTTCATACTTCTTACCCGAAAGACTCCATGGAGGCATTGGAAGGTTTGGAGAAAAAGGTGGATGGAAGGATGAATAGGAGCCTTGTTAGACCAATGACGGAGAAGGAGATAAAACAAGCTGTATTTTCAATTAATCCTTATAGCTCCCTGGGAGAAGACAGTTTTACAGTAAAATTCTACCAATTTACTGAAAAATTATCAAGTCAAATGTGTTCCAGGCAGTTAGAAGCTTCTTTTTTGGAGGTAAATTCTTAATATCTCTAAACCACACTCAAATATGTTTAATTCCAAAGGTTACGTGTGCTGATTTTGTGAACCAAATCCGACCTATAAGCCTCAGTACATTTTTTTTATAAAATTGTATCAAAGATCTTAATTCATAGAATACAGTTCATGATGGATAATGTGATTAGTTTGAATCAAAGTATTTTTATTAAAGGAAAACTCATTAGTGACAATGTTATTATTCTCCACGAGTTTATGCACTATTTGAAGAATAAGAAATATGGTGATTTTGAGTTGGCCGTTAAACTAGACATGAGTAAAGCTTATGATCGGATAGAATGAAATTTTGTTTGGGAGACACTATGAAAATTTGATTTCTGCGAGAAATAGATTGATTGGTTGAAGGAATGCTTTACAATGGTTTCATACTTTGTTACTGTGGAAGGTCACTCACATGACTTTTTCAAGCCGACAAGAGAACTCTGATAAAGAGATCCTCTTTTTCCTATATTTTTTTATCTGTGCAGAGAGTTTGTCCCATTTGCTACACAAGGGAGAACAAAGAGGAGAGATTATTGGCTTAAGACTAAACAGGAGATGTTCGACAATCAGTCACTTATTTTTTGTTAATGATTCAATCCTATTTAGCAAAGCTATAGCCCAAACATGTCAAAATTTGTTCGAATATTGCAGGAGTATAGTGAGATCAGCAGCCAAATTGTCAACTTAAACAAATTTTTGGTGTTCTTTAGTCAAAATACTCCCCGAAAATTAAGCAACAATCTGTATGAACTCTTACAGGTGCTAAATGTGGGAACTCAGGACAAATATCTTAGACTTCCATCAGTAGTTAATAGATCAAAATGAGCTACATTTAGCTACATAGAAGATAAGGTGAATAAGAAGGTGAACTTATAAAAGAAGTATCTACTATCAGTAAGTGGAAAAGAAGTCTTAATTAAGACAATCGAAACAATAATGCCTATATATACTTTGAGTTGTTTCAAGCTCCCAGACACAATAATAGACGAAATCCAAAAAAAATAATGAGATTTTGGTGGGTCAGCGAGACAATGAAAAAAGAATGCAGTTGATCAAATGGGACACAGTTTGTAAAGAGAAAAATTAGGAAAGATTGAGATTTAAAAATTTAAAAACTTTTAATTTGGCCATGCTGGGCAAGCAAAGCTGGAGAATATTAACCAGGACCAATTCATTGATACACAATGTACTGAAGAGTAGATATTTTCCCTTTTCATCTTTTATAAATGCTCATATTGGGAATAACCCATCATGGACTTGGCGAAGCATTATAGAGGGAAGGCATGTGATAGGGAAAGGGGTTAAATGGCAAGTGGGCTTTGGTGCGCAGATTAAAATTTACGAGGATGTTTGGGGGCTCAATCATGATAAAATTTCAAGACCACAAAATCAATCCAATAACCATAATTTACAATGGGTTCATCAATTTTTATTCCCTAATGGTGATTGGAATGAGAAAGAAACTGATCAGAAATACATTATTTACTCATAATGCATTGCTTAATTACTTGCCCTCACTCTACACAAGTATGAAATTAGAGTTTCCAAATATACCTGGTGACAATCCAGAGTTCTGGAGATGGTGGATAAATGTTAATAGAGCTTTGAATTCTGGACATCAAATCAAGAAAAAGAGGACCATCATTGCAATAGCACTCTGAAAAATTTGGATTGCGAAAAACCAATAGATTTTTGAAGACAAAGTAATATAGAGTTCTGAAATTGCCATGGCTACCCAAAGAGCAGCAGAGGAGTTTTGGGGATAAATATTCAATCGGGATATACTCATTCTTGTTCACACTACTATCAATCGGGCTACTCTGAGCATACTCTTTCTTTTTCTTGTTCACACTAGTTTCATTTACTTCTAAATTAATACAAGAGTTTTTTTTTCGAGAGTTCTATTAACTTGTATTTGTTATCCTTAGCTGGACCACATATTTTATTATTAGCTTTAATAAATTTTTTTGACTTTAAAAAAAAAAACAAATTGTAGTTCATGCCTTCAGGGCTAAGTTTAGTTTAATTGGTATGATTCAATTTCAGAGTGCTATTAATACTATTTAGCATAGACATATAGCACACTATCTTCAAATTTAAAATCCCGCCATTAAGACAACTATGTTCACTAAGTATTAGTATATCACATCTGCTACACATACAAGCATTATTGTCATTTAAGTTTAATTAAGTAGACTCAACACCAACAAAAATCGTTCTCATTAAAAGAGCGTGATTATACGCGCGGGGCTTGACGTTATCGTCGTCGTCGTCTTCTTCTTCTTCGCATTCCTCCTCGTCCTTCACATTCCTTTTTTTTTCCGCGTGTTTTCTCCTCATCATCGTTCTTTTGGTGGTGCTGCATTTTTTTCCTTTTCTTCCCCTCTCTTGGGTGATTTTGCAGCATTATGAATTTCTTCTTTTTCTTTGTTTGATTTTTCTTCTCTTTTTCTTGGTTTTCTTCCTCTTAATAGAGTGAAACAAGAAGAATTATAACAAAATGAAATAAGAAGAAGATGAAGAAGTAGTAGAAGATGAGGAGAAAAAACTTTAAATTGTACAGAGCAACGAGAGCAAATGCACCTTAATTCACTCAAAAATGAACCGAAATTACATCCAGAATGAACCAAAAATTAAATTTCGAATGAACCAAAATTACTTAACGATGACAATACACAAACAACTCATTTCAAAATAAGCACAGACCAAGTGCACATTCTTTAAATATAGAATGAACCAAACTTACTTAATGATTGTGTTCGAAAACAAGCACACAAACAAAATTGAATAATAAAAAATTCACTAAAAAATGAACCGAAATAACATCCAGAATGAACCGAAAATTAAATTTTGAATGAACCGAAATTACTTAATGATGACAATACACAAACAAACTCGTTTCAAAACAAGCACAGACCAAGTGCACCTTATTTAAATCCAGAATGAAGCGAAATTACTTAATGATTGCGTTCGAAAACAAGCACACAAACAAAATTGAATCATGAACAAAAACACATCCTTGCAGCATTATGCATTTTTTATTCTTTGCTTGATTTTTTCATGCTTTTATTATTGTTAAGAAGGTAAAACAAGAAGAATTATGAGAAGAAAAAACAAGAAGGAGAAGATGAAAGAATATGATGAGGAGTTTTTTATTCTTGTTTCTTTTTCTTTTTTCTTTTTTTTTTATTTTTTCTTCTTTTTTTCTTGGTTTTATTTCTCTCAAGAGAGGATGTGAGGAGAAATAGTTTTGAGTTGTGCAGAACAACGAGACCAAATTGACTTTAATTTACTCAGAAATGAACCGAAATTACATTAAGAATGGACTGAAAATTAAATTCTGAATAAGCCAAAATTACTTAATAGTGACAATACACAAACACTCATTTTAAAACAAGTACAGACCAAGTGCACCTTATTTTAAATTCAGAATGAACCGAAATTACTTAATGATTGTGTTCGAAAACAAGCAAACAAACAAAATTAAATGATCAGAAATTCACTCAGAAATAAACCGAAATTACATCTAGAATGAACTGAAAATTAAATTTCGAATGAATCAAAATTACTTAATGATGACGATACACAAACAAACTCGTTTCAAAACAAGCACAGATCAAGTCAATTTTGAACAAAAATATATCCAAATCAATTTTGGATCGGACAATGTCATCAATATGGCAAAAATTCGATGATAACGATAACAATAACGACGATACGTATTAGAAGAAGACAATAACGATAACAATGATGATGATGATGATGATGATGATGATGGAGGAGAAGGACGAAAAGGAAGGAGGAGAAGAAATTCCAATAAGAAAAGAAGGAGAAGGAGAAGGAGGAGGAAGAGAAGGAGGTGCTGTTGGTGACGACGGTAACAAAATTGAAAAATAATGAAAAAGGAGGAGAAGAAGAAGACGTAGTATCAGGAGTGAAGAAGAATGTGCGTGCATAAATTTAAAACAAGAAGGAGGAGGAGGCGGTAGAAAAAAAAGTGCGTAAATCTAAAAGAATTAGTTAGATTTAGTTGGTTAAATTACTTGGATGTAGAGTTTTATTGTTAGTATATATATAGAGAGAAATTTCATTGTTGATATTCAATATTTTATTACATATACATTAACAAACACAGAAGCACGTCTTTAATTTTCCTGGCAAGCTTGCAATGGAACAAAATCTGGATTTCTTTGTCAATGGAAGAAAGCTTGCATGGAGATTCAAGGTCTATGTCATCCGAATTTGGATTCTCTAAAGTTTGAATTTCACTTTAGAGAGTAAAGTGTGATCTTTCACCATTTATTTTATAGTCAAGACCAAGAAAAAATATGAGAGAGAAATCATTCAAGAATGAGAGATCACACTTTACCCTCTAAAATGAAAATTCAAAATCTAGAGAATCCAAATTCACGTCATCCGGATGTGGGATAATCCAAGTAGGTTTAAGGAGAAGGATATTAACTTCATTGAGCTGGTCCTTATGGATAATAAGGTAATATTAGCATATATTGGCAGAGGAAGTTGCAACCTGTATTTTACACAACATTCATATTAATGGACTATATTTCATTATTTCTGATTCATTTTAATATTTTATTTGTTTTTTCACAGGATGGTAAGATGCAAGCCACTATACCAAAGACTTTGGTGAAGCGTTGGAAGACTGTCATTCAAGAGTTTCAAATGTATATAGGAAGTCATTTTATCGACGTTGTGGGCGCTTCTGTTTTGCGGAGAAATTTGACTATTAGTATAAAGGGCAAAAGAAAGTACTCTGATGTTATTAAGAGTTCAATTAAATCGGTTATGCCTTACCTGGTACAATGACTGATTATGGGACTTGCTAAGGTGAGGAAATCTACATTGTTATGTGCCATTGCAGGTTGTCTTAAAACAACTTCCTTTGTCCTTGCTCAATAATAAATATATTTGTATGCTTTAAGCTAAATTGAAAATTACGATTTTTTTTTCCTTTGGGTAATTTGCATCATTCAACCAAGACTTCTGGTAAGTGTTTGTGAAGCGAACAAAATCACACTTGTCTTATGGATGGTATGTTTTTTCATTAGCTGTGATTTCAATTTAACATTCTAATTGAGGTTAATCTGCTTAGTTATGATAAATTCATGCTTAAATAGATTTGTATTAACTTTCCAGACATCTAAACAAGTGTTATGGTTTTGTGTTCTTCGTATGAAAATTGATAACCCTCGTATTTATAAATTTTATGCTTTTTATATTATGATTGCGTTCTTCTTTGCCCTTTTATAACCATATCCTCATGGAAAACATATATACATTATTATTTGAATGCAGGGGCCGCTCCGTTAGTTACCCATAAAGGACGAGCCACAAATACATAAGCATAAGCTGCATAGGGAAACTATTTTTATTGATACATCTATTTATAGTTACACACAGATTTGGAAATCCACATTCCGATCCATAGTGCACCAAGAACAGAGAAGTTGGCAGTATGCAGAATCAAGCACTATAGCCTCTATTTGATGGATGTAAATCGCGAGGCTCATATCCTCCACAAGCTGCTACACAAGCCTCCTCCATGGATGCTTCAGAGACACCGCTGTTGCAAATATTCGCGAATGCCCTCATGTGTTTCATGCCGTACTGAGTCAATGATCCACAGTGACTTTCAAACACTCGAACCTGCAATCACCATCATTCACAACACAATCAGAATCCGACCCAAAAAAACAAATTGAACATGTTCTGCCTCCCGTATATACCATTGATTTTAAGCATGTCCAGTCATCAACAAGAGGCAGACCAGCATGTTCCCTCACTGATTCCAGAACTGAGGATGATTTTCCAGGTCCATACAGCAAAGTACCAATCAATTTCACACTGCCATCTATATGATTCCTGTGATTCACTGTGTCTCTAATCTCCTTCAGGGCTTGTGCCTTTTCTTCTGCTTCATGCTCCAATCTCTTGTACTGTAAACAGAGCAAAAACCAACTCGCACTGCTCATCATAAGCTGAGTTGATAGGAAAAGGAGCATTATTTTATTCTATTTTATTTTATATACCCTTTGCCACATGAAGAAAAGATCTGCATCTCTCTGGTTAACAACTTCAACAGGGGTCTGTGGTGGTAGGATGCTGTTGTTTGGAGGGAAGTTGATGGATGCAGGATCGAAGCCTTGAAAGAGAGAGAGCTTGTCAGCTTTGATTTTGGTATCACCATACTCCATCACATGAGAACCAATCGCATAGTTGTTATAATTAGAAGTCCGTTCCTTCACCTGCATAACAATACAAAGAAACCTTACTGATTATTTTATATCAATATGAATACGATGTTATAATATTATTGATAAAAAATATCTTACCGATTGATATTGTTGCTGCACGGTTTCTTTTTTAAGATTGTGAGTCTGGCTGCACACATTACATATAACAGAATTAAAATTTGAAAAGAGAGGAAGAATTAATAGAGAAGAAGAGTACCTGTCTTCCATCCAAGACACGCTGTACAAATCACCAAGACAAGTGATGTACTCTGGGGGTGGAGCAGGATCCATCCCAGGGCAATAAGTTCCCCAACTACTCTCTTCTGCATTGGATGCAGTTGTCACATAAACGTTCAAATCAGTTGGCATAATACCCTCAACGAAGCTCCCACTTTCGCAAGCTTCTATATATATAACCTACACATACATATTATTCAGTATTCACCCTTAGTTTTCAATACAACACAATGAAACATTGAGATATATTTATTTACCATCTCCTTGTAACCCTTAGCAGCATGCTTCTTCTTCAACACGTCAACAAAATCCTTCCCATACAGGTATGGCAAGTTTGGCATCCCTGATCGAACAAGCAATTACTAGCTTGAATTTTTTGGATGTGTCATATATAAATATCAAAGGAAACTAAACCAATGTGAATGACTGACCAAGGACTCCCGGGCCTCCATGATCAGAGTAGAAGAAGAATATCCTGTCATTGGGTTTGCTATCAATTACTTTGCCACTTCCACCCTTGAGTTTAGTCTTGTCCCCAAGAAGTACAGCAAACAGGTTCTCTGTTGTCACGTTCCCACCGGTGTAATCCTACAATAACATAATTAATGAGAATATTATATATGATCCATTAATTATAGTTTGAAATATATACCTTGGGGACTCCGTCATAGACATTAGGTCCCTCTGGATGGTTAATGATGACACCAGGTCTAGGGTTCAAGGGGTCAGTAGCAATGTCATCGTGCATAAACACCACTATGTTCTCTTCTTTCAGGCCATCCTTTTTAAGCAACTGGTATGCATGGCACACATCCGCCTGCAGTAGTAATTAATTGTCTAATTAACTTCATAATTACACATAATTCATCCATTCATAAGTGATTAAGGTTAGGAAGAATGAAAGAGAAGAGACCTGGTGCCTGTAATTGCCAAAGCCAGATGAACCAGCTACAAGAACCGCCCATCGGGTGCCAGCTGCTTCTTCTTCTTCTTGGTCATCAACAGGAGCGGATTCATCATCCAGCTGGGAAGGCAGCAGAATCTTGGGGTCCCAGTTGGAAGAATCCAGCAGTCTCGTGGCTTGTGCAGTGTGCAAGAACACCGCGAAGAGCATCCAGGAGGACAATAATGATATTGACATTGGCCTCTTGCTGGAAACAGAAACAGCTGAAACCGCCATTGCAGCAAAGAAGGTACAAGAGTAGTGGTGGATAGCATGAGAAAGGGGAGTGGGGGGAGCTTATAAGAACATGGTGTTGGGGTTAGAGACAAGATGCCATGCAAAAGAAGAGGTTGACACGCGTTAAGTCTTGGGACCTTCACTCACTACGCCACCAACACCTGTACTGTATATCTATATAATATTAATATAAGAGAAATGCTACTTGTTCTTTGTTGCATTGTATCACCTTAATTGACTTGTCAAAAATTTCTGCTGCTAACTTGTGTTTTCCTCTCCCCTTAGATATGTTGCCCAATAATGCTGACAAAAATTAACAGCTGATCTTGTTTGCACATTTCACAAGTTTTAACTCTAGATTACATGTTTTCAACTTGAAAATCTATCCAGCACATCACAGGAATAACGCAGGAGATAGAGCTAATTGCAATCTTTTCCTCTTATTTTCCCCCTTAATCTGAAGAAATTAAATATTTTGTCAGACTTTTAAATTTACATCAGTATTCTAAGGGACGTGAGTGTTGAAACATGAAACTAAATGAACATTTGTCTATTGTTAATGATTAAGCAGCAAGTAAAATAATTTTCTTTCTATCTAAGTAAAGCTCATTCTTTCAACTCAAATTCTAATATTTGATGCACGATTGTGTTGATTCAATTTACAATCATGCAAGTGTTAAGTATCTATATTAAAAATAAATAATGTTTGGTAACTAATAAAATTTAGTCCAAAACAATTCTAAACTTTTTATTTTTGATATTATCAATTCCCTTATGTTACTAACGCATTTCTACCAACTTCTACCAACTTTTGTTTATAACTATAAGGAGTGCTAGGGGGACAGCAACTTTTGTGATTTGTAGCCATCAAGTAACCATCAATGACGATTTTAATGGTGTGAGATTGGTTTGAGATTTCATCCAATGGTTCACTCTTTTTTGCTGGTTACATGCTGGCCAGAATTTAATAAAATTGCTGGCCCCCTAAACTTTTTCTATAACTATGATTAATGGAAGTGTTTTTGTGGATGCGTCTAATAAAAATATTTTTTTATGGTTATATCTAATAAAAATATTTTTATAAATGTATTTTCTAGATGTGTCTTTTTATATATATTTAATCATCTTGACGGAGAGCTTACAAGTATTCATCGATGGACGAGCTATACATCGGCCAACCTCTACAAGAACAATTGGCGCATTATTAAATATCAATAATAAAAAATTAAATGTAAATTTATGATTCTAATTGTCATAAATATGACACTAATGTTGATAATGATAAATTGATATTGATATTAATAATTAATTTTTATAATTATTTTTGTACTACTAAAGGTTATATATAGTATTTCTTTTGTAGTTCGTGAGTCTAAATCTAAGAGTTAAAGAATTCTTTTTTTCTAATTTGTTATATATTCTTCTTTGACTGAGCAATTGTTTCTAAGGAGCTTTGTAGGTCAAGTTCAAGTCACATTTCCTCCACGCTTTCTACGTTTGTCCGAAAATATTTGAAGTGAAGCATATAATGAGATTAAATTTTCTCAATTTAGGTTCAGTTTTGAAAAATTTGCGTCAAATTTGAAGATACAATTTCAAAGATTGGTACTATATTTAAATTTTCTTCTTTTAAGTTTTTGTATTAAAAATAATTTTATAACATATTGTGATTTTTTTTAGAAATTACTAGCCTTCTGGTGCATCAATGCAATGCCAATGAGAAAGATGAAGGTCAATTTAGTTTGACAATTTTAACAAGAAGATGGTTTGAATTTGTACGGATTCTAAATGTTCGATCTTATGATGTTATTTCAGTTGGTTGTCGTTACTAGAATGACTCTAATCTATACGTATCTAAGGACTAGAATAAATTAAATATTATTTAAATAATTTAGTTCTAATATTAGTATTTGATTAAATTAGTTTTAGAGAAATTTAAATTGTTGTCTCAATTTATATATTATGACTATTCCTTTTGGATATGTTATTTTAAACTTTTTAATATGGAATGTTTTTTTTTTTTTTTTTTTTTTTTTTTCTATTTCTCACATTTATTAAAAATTCATTTTCAATATTTAGATATTAATTATTGTTATTTAATTAACTTATTTTAGGTATTTAATTATTAACATTTTAAGTATTAATTATCCTCCAATTGTGAGGGTTGTTCTTATGAAATTGTTGTTTAATTGGTCTTAAATTTTTTGAAAAATTAGTCGTCAGAAGTACATTTGATGCAAATCGAAAACTTTTGGGACAAAATTGAAACAAAATAAAACTTAGAGGTATTTTTGAAATTTTTGTCAAACTTTAGGGACAAAAAGTATACTTTACCCTACAATTATCTTTAAACTATTAGTATTATTGGTATATTTTTTAAAATATTGACATATTATTAATATATATAATAAGTAATAGTAAATTTTTTTCTCATCTTTATTATTTAAAAAATTTATAATTTTGACATAGTCTTTATTCTATTTTTATTTTCTTTTTCATATCTACTGGCAACTGTCTACAATCCAATCAATAGTATCACCTATAGTAGATTATACGACGAGAAAGTATGAAAAATAAAGACCAGAATTATAAGGCTATAGAAAGTCTCATCCAAGTTTGACAAGAATAAGACGACTTACATAGAAATAGTTCTAATAGATGATAAAATTAGTTGATTCTTTTACTAAATTTTTTCAAGTAATGCTAAGTTCAGTTTATAAATAGAGTTTAATTTTGATACACTGATAGTGTAAAATATTTTACACAGTCGTGCAATCACATCTGTTCTTTTGGATGACTATTCATGCGGTCAATATGAAAGGTAGTTATTTTTACTGATGTGTCATTACGTAATTAGATACACGTGTAAAACTATGTTACACTGTCAGTGCATCAAAATTAAATTCTTAAAAATATTTGTAGTTTGTATTTTAAGTTAATTTTATAAGTATACCATTCCACAGGTTAAAGACAATTATTTTTAATAGTTTTGTAGATGTTAATAGCTTTTATATTTAATTTATTTTGTAGTGCGATAAAATTCATTGTTCAATCAAGAATTATTTGACAAAAATATTTGAGAATGAATTGGTAGAAAGGAAGGTCTATGTCTTTTCAAATTTTGAGATTGAGGAATCAAGCGGAATATATCTCCCGACTGTACACACGTGCAAACAGGGACGGATCTACTCAATAGGTAGTGGGGCAACTGCCCCAATGAGATTAAAAAAATTAATGAGTAATTCTTAAGAAAATATCCAATTTGCCCCCACAATCCAATTAATTTTGACCCCACCCTCTAAATCCCTAACATTCTCCTTCTTCCCTCTCCTTCTTCCCTTTTTTTAATTTTGTTTCTCTAATTCTCTGCTCCCGCCTCCAACCCTAATGCTTCCAGAGTTCCAGACTCTAGCAGGCAGCAGTCCAGCCCTCCAGAGTTACCATCGTCCGCTGCCACTCACCCACTCTGCCACTAACGCTTCCAGTCTCCGTCGATTTCTCCTTGCATCGCCTCAGCCCTCATGCCCACATCTGGTTCTGCCTCAGCGTTCCTTCGGCGTCTGGTTTCTTCTTCTTCTTCTTCCTCGGTCTTCACAGGTTCAATCCTCGTTTAGTTCTGTCTTCCCGTTCCTTCAGGCTTCGGCATCTGGTTCTGTCTTCACTCTTCAACAATTCAGGGTGCGGGACTGCGGGGTGCTATTTGTTCTGTCGCTGGTTCTGTAATTCTGCCGTTGGGTCTTGGCTCCTGGTCCTGGGAGCTGCTGGTTCTGCTACTGGGTGCCGCTGGTTCTGCCGCTGGGTCCTGGCTCCTAGGTGCCGCTGGTTCTGCTGCTGGGTTCTGCCTCGTGGAGTTTAGGGTTCTGCAATTCACTCTTGTCGCTTGCCCTCTTGATACAGTCGTACAGACATTCATGATTCATGAATGATAATTGTTAATTGTTTTTTGTTAATTGCCTCTTAGATTCTGCAGTTTAGTTATGTGATTTTGTCTATGTAATTGTTGTTATTGGAATTTAGAAATCAATTTTATTGCTGTTGGAATTTAGTTCATTAGTTGTTGCTATTGGAATTTAGAAATCAATTTTGTTACTATATATATGTAATGATATGCATTTTCTTTGCTTTTCATGGATCTGTTGTTGTGACAAAAAAAAGCTAATAATCCTTATTCAATATTAATGATGATTATGCAATATATGAACTTCTTGCGACTCCATGTTTTGTTCTTGTTCATGGTTCTTTGACTCTGCATTTGTTTAATTGTTGAATTGTTACATTTTTTTTCAGATAGATAGAGTTTGGTTGTAAAAGAAAACAGAGGCACTGGCTGGTTCCCCTTAGTGCAGTTTAGTCCATTAGATGTTGCTATTGAAATTTAGAAATCAATTTGAATGACACATGATTATCAATTTTGTATATATAATTTTATACTGTATTTTTTAATTTGTGTAGAATTGTGAATTATTTATATTAGTCAATTAACTTAGGTTTATAATTTTATCCTATTAGTAATGGAGAAATATTTCAAAAGAACTTCATTGTTGGAGGTTGGATCCCAAAACAATTCGTCGACCTCTTCTAACAAAATGAGGTTTTTAGAATTCGAAGTAGAGAGTCTTATAGCAGATATAGGACAACGACCAAAGATTTCAAGTTATCATCCGAATGACAGAGACAAAGTTAGATGTGCATATTTGCAAAAAGGTCCTTGTCAACCAAGAACTCATAATTTTCTGCAAACTGTTTGTGGTTATTCTTTTCGAAGATTTAATCCAAATTGGTTTGATGACTATGGCAACTGGTTAGAATATAGTATATCAAAAGATGCTATTTTTTGTCTTTGTTGTTATCTTATGAAACCTGAGACTGAAGGTGGTGATGCTTTTGTTACTAATGGATTTTCAAATTGGAAAAAAAAAAGATAGATTACAAACTCATGTTGGGATTCATGATAGTGCTCATAATCAAGCTTGGAGAAAATGTGAAGCACTTATGAAGCCAAAACAACACATCAGTGCTGCTATTGAAAAATAATCTGAGCAAGCTAAAAAGAATTATCAAATTCACTTGAAAGTCACAATTGATTGTATTAGATTTCTTTTGCGACAAGAATTGGCCTTTCGTGGTAACGATGAGACAGATGATTCTGTTAATCAAGGAAATTTTTTGGAACTTTTAAACTTTCTTGCGCAACATAATAAAGAGATTGATCGTGCTTTTAAAAATTCTCGTGGGAATCTTAAACTAAGAGCACCCTCAATTCAGAAAGATATTGTAAGAGCTGTTGCAAGTGAAACGACAAAAGTTATTGTTAATGATCTTGGGGATGAATTGTTTGTTGTTTTGATTGATGAAGCTCGCGACATATCTATTAAGGAGCAAATGTCACTTTGTTTAAAGTATGTGAACAAAGAAGGGCAAGTTAGGGAACATTTTCTTGGTCTTGTTCATGTTTCTAATATCAATGCTTTATCTCTAAAATTAGCATTGGAATCATTATTAGAAATATATAATTTAAGTTTATCAAGAATACGTGGACAAGGATATGATGGTTCAAGTAATATGCAAGGAGAAATTAATGGTTTGAAAACTTTGATATTAAAAGAAAATTCTTATGCTTTCTATGTACATTGCTTTGCCCACCAACTTCAATTAGCTCTTGTAATGGTTGGAAAAAAACAAGTTGAAATCGTTTTGCTTTTTAATTTGTTAACTAATTTGTGTAATGTTGTTGGAGTTTTGTGTAAACGAAGAGATATGCTTCGTGATAGTCAGATGATTAAGACAATTGAAGTATTACAAAGTGGAGAAATTTCTAGTGGACGTGGTTTGAATCAAGAAATGACTTTAAAAAGAGCTGGAGACACTAGATGGGGTTCACACTATGGAACTATACTTAGATTAATTTCTTTGTTTTCTTCCATGGTTAATGTTCTTGAATATGTTGAGGAAGATGGAAATAATTCAGAACAAAGAGCTGAAGCATGTCACTTATTGAATATCATTCAATCCTTTGAATTCATTTTTAACTTGCACTTGATGAAAAATATCTTGGGAGTTACTAATGAGTTATCTCAAGCGCTACAAAGGAATGACCAAGACATTGTAAATGCTATGTCATTGGTTAAAGTGTCTAAGCAACGGTTGCAAAATATAAGAGATGATGGTTAGTCTCTTTTACTTGATGAAGTTTCATTATTTTGTGACAAACATAATATTATTGTTCCAAAAATGGATGATATATTTATGTCACAAGGAAAATCAAGACGCAAAGCTCAAAAGATCTCAAATTTGCATCATTTTCAAGTTGAGATATTCTATCAAGTAGTTGATAGACAACTTCAAGAACTCAACAATCATTTTACAAAGGTGAATACTGAATTGCTTCTTTGTATAGCTTGCTTGAATCCAAGACACTCATTTTTTGCGTTTGATAAGGAGAATTGTCTATCCATTAGAATTTTCTTCCACTCAACTTTTGGCACTTGATAGTCAACTTGAGAATTTCATATTAAATGTGCGTTCTGATGATCAATTCTCAAACTTAAATGGGATTGGGGCTCTTTTTGGGAAATTGGTTGAGACTCAAAAAAATATTATTTATCCATTAGTGTTTCTTCTTTTGAAGTTGGCTTTAATTTTGTCTGTACCAACTGCATCAGTTGAAAGAACCTTTTCTGTTATGAACATCATAAAGAGCCGGCTTCGTAACCGTATGGGAGATGAATTTTTGAATGATTGTTTAGTCACATATATAGAAAGAGAGATATTTGATTGTATTGACAATGAAAAGATTATTCAATCTTTTTAAAATATGAAACCCAGAAGAATGAAATTTTAAATTATTTGTTATTGTTTATATTATTATTTTATTATTTTAATTTATTAGTTAAATAATTTGAGAAGTAATTATATTTTATAATATTATAGTACAATTATACAAATTATTATTATATTATATATATTTTGCCCCCACAGACAAAATTTTTTGGATCCGTCACTGCGTGCAAAATATCTTTTAAAAAAGAGTCATGTATAGTACATACGGTCGATAATCATAAAATTTCGGATAATCATTTCAATTTGTTTGCCCGTGCTGATATATTAAAAAAATAAATGAACGATTCTAATTATTTGGTACGTAGTTAATTTATATTAATGCATACAAAACTGTTTTCCTTTTAATTTTAAGTTTTGCCAAGAAATTGTATAATAGCATCATTTTATCGATAACAAAAATTTTAACATTTTATTCATGAAAATATTTGAAATTGTATTGTAACATTTTTTAAAGGTATATCCTTTTATTAATATACTACTGTTAATTTTATTGTTTAACACAAAATAAATAAGTAAATTCTCTTTATTTTATACACACACAAACTTATAATTTCTTATATTATTCACTCATTTATTCTTAATTTGGTACTTTTAATTTAATTTTTTTTGTTCAATTAGATGTTATCGGAATCTTGACTGAAAAAAAACTTATATCATGGTAAAAAATAGGGAGAAGTGACCAGTATATTATGATTGATCTTCATGATTTGTAGTATATAAAATTTTAATATTTTAATGTGAATATTTCTTTCGGTAATAATTATGTGTTGTAGTGCAAAATCCTTTTTGTTTTCTTTATATATTACTACTTATTTGTCTTAATTATCGCTTTCATTCAAAAATAAAAAAAAATAAGATGCACACTGTGATATCAATTTACAATTTAATTATTTGATCATCTATGTGATCACCAAACAACCGAATATGTAATTATTCTCTAATTTACAAAATTTAACAAAGACATAGGTAAGCATATTTGTTTAGCATTTATTTATATATTTTATTTATTTATGTTATATTTATAATCATATTATATATTTTTATCAATATATTTTTAAAAAAAAAATCATTAGTGTTAGCACATGGTGTTTAAATAATTAAATGATAGAAATATGTAACTATTTTATTTTTCAGCCAAAATTCAGTAAAATACTATAATTTAGACTTGCAATATCAATATATTAATAGTGAAGTGGAAAAAAATGTAATATTATATCAAAATAATTTTTTTTAAATCATAATTGTAATTTATGATTGAAATCATAATTTAAATATTTTAAATAGG
>NC_029789.2:14170476-14177827 GCF_000816755.2 Arachis ipaensis | reverse complement strand
GTCGGGAAGCAGAGCTCGCGAGGGAGAGAAGAGACGGGAGCCAGGGAGAGAGCTCGCCATCGAGCTCCGCCACTGTCGCCGCTGCTACCAACCTCGCCGCCTCGCTGCTGCACCTCTCCGTTTTTGCTTCTGCTTCTTGCTTCTGCTTCTGCTTCTGCTTCTTCTTTTTCTATTTTTGCTTCTGTTTTTGTTTATAATTCTGATTTTGATTTGTTATTTTCTGATTTCATTGTTGTTGTGTGTTGATTTTGTTGTTGAATTTGATGTTGTTTCTGAATTTGAATAATGTGTTATTGTTGGTGTTCTTGAATCTGATTATTAGTATTTGGTGGGAGTAAGAGAGGTGGTGGTGGTAAAGGTGCTGGTGGGGGTGGAGGGTATTTTTGTTCATAAAAAGTTAAAAAGACGATTTTAATACGAAATAAAACGTTTGGGGCGATTCTAAATTAAAAATTACGTAAGGGATGGTTTCGATTCTGACTCTAAACATTAGGGACCAAAACAATACTTACCCCATTCTTATGTTATATATTTAATAGCTACATTCGAGTTAATACACTTAATACCATAAATAACTTAATACCATATTTAAAAAAAAACGAACAATATACATATTATTTGTTTATTAATTAAATTATTATAATTCAAATCAATTTTAATAGAATAATTTAAAATTATAATTTTAATCTTATCACGTGCATGACACGGGTTATTACACTTGTAAAAACATATATGTGAGTGTCTTTCCAATTTAATTGATCTCTTATAAATTCAAAAGTTTAGTCATATCTTCATGTTCAGTACTAGAGAGGAAAAAAACGCATGATATTATTTTGAAAGAAAAAAAATTATCATCCATTTTAAAGTTTTGTAAGTGTTCAATCTTTATTCTTGATGTAATCATTTTTTTATAAGCATTGCCTTTGTTATTTTTCATTCAATAGGTGTTATTTTTTATTTTTTTAATTTAATTTAGAGAATGAATTGTTTTTAAAAAACAAAATTGAATATTAACTCTTATTTTCAACTTAAAAAATATAAAACATATCTTGTTTTCATAAAAAAAAAATTGTTCACTCATTAATTTTGTAAGTACCAATCATTATTCATTGATCAGAGTCTCGTACTGATAACGTGTTGTAAAATAAATATAAAATAAAAAAGTATAAGTAGAAGACTCTAGTACCACAATTATTATCTCAATATAATAAAGATGATTAATATATTTACTAATATTATATGTAAAGAGGAAGAGAGAAGATTATTTAAAAATACTTGTAAAATAAAAAAAGAGAGAGAATTGTACTAGTAATATAAAAGAGACAGAGAAGATTTTTATTGTTGCGTGTAAATTCAAGCGAAGCTTCACCTATTTATACAGGTAACAAGACTTTGTTTTCAACCTTTATTAACTTTTAATTTGTCTTGAAACGTGATTTCTTTGCATGGAAAAGATTAGCCGCCCAATAGATAAATGGGCATTCATTCCATTATTATCACAACACTCCCCCTTGGATGCCCATTTAGGATTATGTCTCGTTAAAACCTAACTAAAGAAAAACCTAATGGGAAAAAACTTTAGTGAAGGAAAAAGAGTACAATATCCTTTGTGATGGAGACTGCCTTATTAAAAACATTGTCAAGAAAAACCCAATGGGAAAAAAAACCTGACCAAGGAAAAAAAAGTACAATCTCCCCCTCTTGTTGATATCATTTAATGTCTCGAAATCGACGCATCCCAATCTCATATACCAATCTTTCAAAGGAGGATTTTGGGAGTGACTTTGTGAATAAATCTGCCAGATTGTCACTTGAACGAATCTGTTGAATATCAATTGTCTCTTGATTTTAAAGATCATGAGTGAAGAAGAATTTGGGAAAAATATGCTTTGTTCTATCACCTTTGATGTATCCGCCTTTAAGTTGAGTAATACATGCTGTATTATCTTCAAATAGGACAGTTGGAGCTATCTTATGATCAATCAGTCTACATGATGACAGGATATATTGGATCAAACTCTTGAGGCAAAAACACTCGCGACTTGCTTCATGTATCGCTAGTATTTCAGCATAATTAGAGGAGGTTGCTGCTATCGTCTGTTTCGTGGACTTCCATGATATAGCTGTACCTCCATATGTGAACATGTATCCTGTTTGAGATTTCCCTTTGTGTGGATCAGACAAGTATTCAGCATCTGCATAGCCAACTATTTGTGACTTGGATCCATAAGGATAGAATAATCCCATATCAACCGTTCCATGAAGATATCGAAAGATTTGTTTGACTCCACTCTAATGTCTTCTGGTTGGAGAGGAACTATATCTTGCTAGTAAATTCACAGCAAATGATATATCAGGTCGTGTATTATTAGCAAGATACATTAGCGCTCTAATGACACTAAGATATGGTACTTTAGAACCAAGGATATCTTCATTTTCTTCTTTAGGACGGAATTGATCATTTTCCACATCCAAAGAACTTACGATCATTGGGGTACTTAATGGATGTGACTTATCCATATAAAATCTCTTCAAGATCTTTTTTGTGTATGTTGTTTGATGAATAAAGATCCCACTTTTTATATGCTCGATCTGCAAGTCGAGACAAAATTTAGTCTTTCCAAGATCTTTCATCTCAAACTCTTCTTTTAGAGTTTTTTATAATTGCTGGAATCTCTTCAAGAGTTCCAATGATATTTAAATCATCAACGTACATAGCAATTATAATGAATCCAGATGCAAATTTCTTTATGAACACACATGGGCAGATATCATCATTCTTGAATCCGTTTTTGGCCAGATACTCAATAAGATGATTATACCACATTCGTCCATATTGCTTTAGACCATATAAAGATCTTTGCAATTTAACTGAGTATAACCCCTGCGAATATTCATTGGATGATTTAGATATCTTTAGTCCTTTAGGGACTTTTATATAGATATCACGATCTAATGAGCCGTATAAGTAGGCTGTTACCACATCCATTAAATGCATATGTAGTTTATGATATGCAGATAAATCGACCAAATAACGCAATGTTATCGCATCCACTACAGGGGAATACGTTTCTTCATAATCTACACTGGACCTTTGTGAAAAACCTTGTGCCACAAGTCGGGCTTTGTAGCGCACAACTTCATTTTTCTCATTTCGTTTTCTCATAAAATACCCATCAATATCCAACAGGTTTTACATCTTCTGGTGTACGGACTACAGGTCCAAAGACTTCACGTTTTGCAAGTGAGTGTAACTAAGTCTTCATGGTTTCTTCCCATTTTGGCCAATCATTTCTTTGTCGACATTCTTCGACTGATCTTGGCTCAAGATCCTTACTATCATGCATGATATTTAATGTCACATTATATGCAAATATTTCATTGACAATTGTCTTATTTCGGTTCTATTTCTCTCCTGTAAAGACATAATTTATCGAGATCTCGTCATTTTTACAATTTTTAGGTACCTGAACGTCTTCTGGCGTTAAAATTATATCAGAATTTTGGACAACTACAGGTGTATTTACTATGTCTTTTTCAATAGGAATAGTATTTTCCTCTTTTTTCTTTCGAAAATTTTTGTCTTTGGAACCGACAGGCCTGCCACGCTTCTGCCGTGTATTTGCTTCGGTGGTAATTTATCCAACTGGGTCATCAATTCGAGTTGGGACATTTTTCGCTGGTATATACGACTTGGTTATCCTCTTTGTATCGAAAAATGCATCAAGCAATTCATTTGCTATTCTTTGCAAATGTATAATCTTTTGAACTTCTAGTTCACATTGCCCTTATCGAGGATCTAAATGCATCAAGGATGATGCATTCCAATTACGTTCCTTTTTAGGAAGCTTATTCTCTCCCCCTAATGTTGAAAATTTTGATTCATCAAAATGACAATCCGCAAACCGGGATTTAAATACATCTCCAGTTTGTATCTCAAGATACCTTACTATAGAGGAAGAATCATATCTAATATATATCCCCAATTTTCTTTGGGGTCCCATTTTGGTGCGATTAGGTGGTGCAATGGGAACATATATCGCACACCCAAATATTCTTAAATGGGAAACATTTGGTTGCTGGCCAAAAGCTAATTGCATAGGAGAGAACTGATGGTAACTCGTTGGTCTCAATCGAATAATTGTTGCGGCATGTAAAATAGCATGCCCCCAAGCTGAGGTTGGGAGATTTGTTCTCATAAGTAAGGGTCTAGCAATTAATTGGAGGCGTTTAATAAGTGATTCTGCTAATTCATTTTGTGTGTGAACATGAGCTACTGGATGTTCAACACTTATTCCATTGGCTATATAATAAGCATCAAAAGCTTGGGAAGTAAATTCACCAGCATTATCAAGATGAATTTCTTTGATTGGATTTTCTGAAAATTGTGCTTTTAATCGAATAATTTGAGCCAATAATCTCGCAAATGTCAAGTTGTGAGAAGACAATAAGCACACATGTGACCATCTCAAAGATGCGTCTATTAGGACCATAAAATATCTAAAAGATCCACATGGTGGATGAATAGGTCCACATATATCGTGTTGAATCCCTTCTAGGAATTCAGGGGACTCAAATCCAATCTTTACTGGTGATGGCCTTAAAATTAACTTTCCCTATGAACATGCAGCACAATGAAATTCACTAGATTTAAGAATCTTCTGGTTCTTTAGTGAATGTCCATGGGAGTTTTCAATAATTCTCCGCATCATGGTTGTTCCCGGATGACTCAATCTATCATGCCAAATTATGAATTCATTTGGGCTCGTAAACTTCTGGTTTACAATGGCATGTGATTCAATTGCACTAATTTTGGTGTAATATAACCCAAATGAAAGTGAGGGTAACTTTTCTAATATAACATTTTTATTTAAATAATGAGTTGTGATACATAAGTACTCATGATTTTCCTCATTCATAGTCTCAATATGATATCCATTTCGGCGAATATCTTTAAAACTCAACAAGTTTCTTAGAGACTTGGTAGACAATAGTGCATTTTTATTATGAATTTTGTTTCTCCGAAAAACAAAATTATAGCTCTTCCGGAGTCTTCAATCACATTGTCTGAGCCAATAATAGTATTGACATATTCTTCTTTTGGCAAAGATGGGTAAAATATATATTACTTTTGAGAATGGTGTGCAAACTTGCATTATCTGTAAGGCAAATATCTTCACTATATATCCTTATCATTATCTTCAAAGACAAATAATAATAAAATGAGTAGAAGAATATGCGCATTCTTGATTGAAAATTTTTTTCTAAAAAGTATAGTATATACTAAAAAAATTTATTATTATTATCTTGATACATCTCTTCAAAGACAAATAATAATAAAATAAGTAGAAGTATATACGCATAAAATTATTTTCTTGATTGAAAATATTTTTCTAAGAAGTATAGTATATAATAAAAAAAATTATTATTATTATCTTGGCACATTCAATAATAAATATTTTATTAAACATTATTTATATACATTATTCAGATGTATAGAAAATAAAACTTAACAAGAAGTTTACATTATTTATTTACATGAATACTTAACAATTTTACATATTAAACTATTTCATCATTGATCAAATGGCTAATATTTCCTTTAGGATCCTCAAAGAAAGTAGATACATCATAATGAGTGGTGGAATTTTCAGCATCATTTGAAACAAAATTCGTTTCCTTTCCTTTGTCGTCTTTTTTCAAATATGCTTGATAAAAATCGACTAGGTGCCTTGGTGTACGATAGGTACGTGACCAATGGCCCTTTCCACCACAATGGAAATACTTATCCTCTGTTGATTTATTTTGCCCAATATTTTTTTTATCCCACTTCTGATGAGATCCTCTCTTTTGAACATAATTTCTTTTTCTTCTATAATTTTTCTTATTGTCAAAACCTTGCCATTTACCTCTTATGGGGTAATGATTTGCCGCATTTACTTCAGGAAATGGGGCGGCGCCAGCTGGGCGCGCTTTGTGATTCTTTAAAAGCAACTCATTGTTACGTTCAGCAATAAGAAGGCAAGAAATTAACTCAAAATATTTTGTAAATCTTTTTTCTCGATACTGCTGCTGCAGGAGCACATTCGAGGCATGAAAGGTCGAGAAAGTTTTCTCTAACATATCATTATCGGATATCTTTTCCCCACATAATTTTATTCGTGAGGTGATTCGAAACATTGCCGAATTATATTCATTTATGGATTTAAAATCCTGTAGACGCAAGTGCGTCTATTCATATCGGGCTTGAGGAAGTATCACCGTCTTTTGATGATTATACCTTTCTTTAAGGTCTTTCCAAAGATCTGCAGGATTTTTTAACGTGAGATATTCATTTTTCAATCCTTCGTCAAGATGACGACGAAGAAAGATCATGACTTTGACTTTATCCTTTTGGGATGCATTATTTTCAGCCTTAATGGTATCTCCAAGATCTATTGAATCAAGATGGATTTCAATATCTAATATCCATGATAAATAATTGTTTCCAGATATATCAAGAGCATTGAATTCAAGATGAGAGAGTTTTGACATAATGAAAATTTGTTACCCGAGTCTTCCTAAAAATTTGATTAGAGTCTCGTGCTAATAATGTATTGTAAAATAAATATAAAATAAAGAAGTATAAGTAGAAGACTCTAGTACCACAATTACTATCTCAATATAATAAAGATGATTAATATATTTACTAATATTATATGTAAAGAATGAGAGAGAAAAGTATTAAAAAATACTTGTAAAATAAAAAGAGAGAGAATTGTATTAGTAATATAAAAGAGAGAAGATTTTTATTTCTGTGTGTAAATTCAAGTGAGACTTCACCTATTTATACAAGTAATAAGCCTTTGTTTTCAATCTTCATTAACTTTTAATTTGTTTTGAAAGGTGATTTTTTTACATGGAAAGATTAGCCGCCCAATAAATAAATGGGCATTCATTCCATTCTTATCACAACATAGTTAAAACTTCCATCGATTAGACAAAGAATGAAGTCCGATATAAATTTTCAAAAATGATACTAATTTTTCTCTTTTTTTATACTTTAGTCCATGTCAAGAGAATTAGAGATTATATTTTGGGAGTCAATAATTGTCAATTTAAATACTGATTTGCATAAAAAGATATTCAAATATATATCAATTATCAAGGCCAAAATTAAAATAAAATATAAAAATATTTGGATTATATCAAAGTTTAAGAAGCTAATTTTTTTAAATGAACAAATATGATAGGTTATTTATTGGTGTGGATAAATTAAGTGATTTTTTTAATGTGAAAATAAGAAATTTGAGGGTCAAATTTTATAAATACACAAATTTAACTTTTAGATTTATGATATAAAAAACAAAAA
>NC_029789.2:14159817-14170359 GCF_000816755.2 Arachis ipaensis | reverse complement strand
CACAAATTTAACTTTTAAATTTTTTTTTAAAATATTATTTTCTAATTTTTTTTTTTTACTTCTCTTCACAATTTTGTGATATTTCGTCTCTATAATACAACAAAACATACATTCTTCTCTAATATTAAAAATAAAAAGCGCAAGTTTAAGATGGAAATATCTAAAAAAAAAAATTAGAGAAAAAGAGGATAGCCATTAGCCAATTAGGCATATGCATGCAACTCAAAAAAAGGGATGAAAATATACATTTAGTTATGCTGATGGTGGGAGAACATTCCAGAAGGTGAGCCCCAGAAGTCTCTAGTCCTCACCACGCTCGCCTATTAAGCTCTTCCAACTCCTCTCCAACTATTTTCCTCAATTAACAATTAAACAACTAAACTAACCCCAAATCAAAACCCCTAATTCCATAATTCTCATTTTCTGCAATTCATGGCCGACGAAGCTAAAGCCAAAGGCAACGCCGCCTTCTCCTCCGGCGATTACGCCGCCGCCGTACGCCATTTCTCCGATGCCATAGCTCTCTCCCCGGACAACCACGTTTTGTACTCCAACCGATCCGCCTCCTACGCCTCCCTCAAGAAGTACTCCGACGCCTTAGCCGATGCCAAGAAGACGGTGGAGCTCAAGCCCGACTGGTCCAAGGGCTACAGCCGCCTCGGCGCCGCCCACCTCGGCCTCTCCCAATACGACGACGCCATTGCAGCATACAAAAAGGGCCTCGAAATCGACCCCAACAACGAGCCCCTCAAATCCGGCCTGGCTGATGCCCAGGCAGCCGCCTCCAGGGCCCGCTCGGCCCCTGCAAACCCCTTCGGGGACGCCTTCTCAGGGCCAGAGATGTGGGCTCGGCTCACTGCAGACCCAACCACTAGGGTTTATCTTCAGCAGCCGGATTTCGTGAAGATGATGCAGGATATTCAGAAGGATCCAAACAAATTGAACTTGTACTTGAAGGATCAGAGGGTTATGCAGGCCATTGGCGTCTTGCTCAATGTCAAGATTCGAACCCCAACCGATGATGCTGACATGCCAGAGTCCTCTTCTCCTTCTCCTTCCCCTTCCCCCTCCCCCTCCCCCTCCGAGAGGAAGAGGGCGGCTGAAGCGGAGCCTCCAAGGCAGCCCGAACCTGAGCCAGAGCCCGAGCCCATGGACTTGTCGGAGGAGGAGAAGGATAAGAAGCTGAGGAAGGCAGAGGCGCAGAAGCAGAAGGAGGCTGGGAACGCAGCGTACAAGAAGAAGGATTTTGATACAGCTATTCATCATTACTCGAAGGCTTTGGAGTTGGATGATGAGGATATATCTTATCTCACAAACCGTGCTGCTGTTTACTTGGAAATGGGAAAGGTATTGTTTCATTCTAACTCAATTTTCATCATTCATTGATATTTGCTCTGTCCTGAGTAGTAATTAGTGTAAGTGGTTTATGGCATGCTTGGTAATGTTAGTGACTCAATTAGAGATATGATGCAACCATTTTGTTTTTGTTTTGTATACGTGAAAACGGCATAGAATGTATAATGCATCAGTGTATAATGGTTCACATAATCTTTTAA
The DNA here is from genome assembly GCF_000816755.2 of Arachis ipaensis. NCBI lineage: Eukaryota > Viridiplantae > Streptophyta > Magnoliopsida > Fabales > Fabaceae > Arachis > Arachis ipaensis. Next base: position 14,168,803 of record NC_029789.2, on the reverse strand, counting down.
TTAAACACTGCTTTTTTCATATTTCAGGATACCTTTGTTTAGCATACTTTGTTACACCCCCATAGTGTTTTGAGATTGGTAATGTTTAGGATTGTTGTTAGGCTATGTTTGGCAGATGAGTTTAGAGGATGAATGATAAGAATGAAACTTGTTTGCTGGCTACGGAAAAACACTCAAATTTTTGGGAGGGTTTAATCAAGGTTCTGTGTGATTTATATGGCTTGTATTGATTTTTAGCAAGTTATATGGGAAAAAAGGGGGGCGGGAATTATGGAATCTTTATTTTCTTTTTGGTAAGGGAGAGCTTATCTTCCCCCTGTATTTTGCATTCTCACATCAATTCATGTAATCTTTTTCCTTCCCAGTATGAGGAATGCATAAAAGACTGTGATAAGGCTGTTGAAAGAGGAAGAGAACTAAGATCAGACTTCAAGATGATAGCAAGAGCTTTGACCCGGAAAGGAACTGCCTTGGTGAAGATGGCTAAATGCTCAAAGGATTTTGAACCTGCCATCGAGACTTTCCAGAAAGCACTTACAGAACACCGGAACCCAGACACATTGAAGAAACTTAATGAAGCTGAAAAGGCTAAGAAAGATCTAGAACAACAAGAATATTTTGATCCAAATTTGGCTGATGAGGAGCGAGAGAAAGGTAAGTCTGCTCATGGGTTTTCACTTCCTTTTATGAATGTGATTTTTTTTATCATATATATATATATATATGGCATTAGGTTTTGTAAGCTGTATACTCTATCCATTTTATTTTTCTCATTTGGCGAGTGTTGGCATGCAGGAAATGAATACTTCAAGCAACAAAAGTATCCCGAGGCTGTGAGGCATTACACAGAGTCTTTGAGGAGAAACCCTAAAGATCCTAGGGTAATTGTTAATGCTCATTGAAGAGAATTGGTGGTAGTATTTTTCTTATTGGGAATTGCATATGCTAATTCATTTGGATGCTGTGTTTTTCTCAGACTTACAGTAACAGAGCTGCATGCTACACCAAACTAGGGGCAATGCCGGAAGGTTTAAAGGATGCTGAGAAGTGCATTGAGCTTGATCCAACCTTTGTAAAGGGTTATACAAGGAAAGGTGCGGTACAGTTTTTCATGAAGGAATATGACAAGGCTTTGGAAACATATAAGGAGGGGTTGAAACACGACCCCAACAATCAGGAGTTACTTGATGGCATTGGAAGGTACGTTATTGTCTATATTGCTCCATTCATATGTTTACCTATTTGAACTTCCCCATGCACACTGCGGTAATGTGTGTATAATATTCATTTCAGATGTGTACAACAAATTAATAAGGCAAGCCGTGGGGATTTAAGTCCCGAAGAATTGAAGGAGAGACAGGTATGGTTTACAGTCACTCTTTGAAGCCTCTAATTGCTGTAGTGGATTCAGTTTGGCATATAAATCTTTATCTATTAAATGAACATATATATTACGTTTTGTATTCTTGTAGGCGAAGGCAATGCAAGATCCAGAGATACAGAACATCCTCCAAGACCCAGTAATGAGACAGGTATGCATCCATTTATGTGCATTTTGTACTTCGAATATGTAGATATGCTAATTAGAGTTGGTTTTGCATGCAGGTATTGGTTGATTTCCAAGAAAATCCAAAGGCTGCACAGGAACATACGAAGAATCCAATGGTGATGAACAAAATCCAAAAACTCATCAGTGCTGGGATTGTCCAGATGAGGTAGAATTTATGGCAACTGAGCTGGCTGGGTGTTCAAGCTAATTAAGGAGTAATTGACAGTTATATTTCCCATTGCGACTCTTGTATTGCTGTAGATTCGATTTGATTTACAAAACGGTTGGGAAATGTTGGGTTGTTTAAGGTTTTCTTTTTTGGTCTTTGCCTTGTTTATAGTGAATCCAGATGATTCGAGTAAAATTTTGAACATTTTTACCCCCTCGTACTTTTGCGGTTGTTGGTTCAATTTATATTGATTTTGATTTTTTATTTATAATCTTCCGGGGTAGTCTGTGGCTTCTGGGCTTGGTAGTTTGAGGTGGTGCATGATTTGGTTTGTTTTGTCAGGCGGTTCCGACCCCGGAATTTTGGTCCGTTGTCCGTTTACAATGTAAAGTTTGTAAACCAACTTCAGGAATTTGGGCCTGTTTATACGGACTCAGATTTGGGCTAGTTTACCGGCCGAAGACCTTTTGGGCTACTTTTTGTTTGTTATTTTCGGCCGTACTATTTGATTATTCAGGGTTTAACCAAATATCAAAAAGTTTAAAATGAGTAATGACGGTATTTATGACAAAAAAAAATAAATAAATAAATTATATTTGGTGTTATAGAAGGTTTGGTGAAATTCTTAGAAAAGGATGGTTGAGGAACGGAAAAACTAATTAATCAGGGTTCTTCGTTTTTGTTTTGGTCAAAGACGAACTGAATATCAAGGAAATTGTGTGGACCATATAATTTGGTGTTTTCTTTTTTATGTTTTTTCTTATTTCCACCTATGAGTTACGACCGAAGATAGGTGATATAACTTGATCATTCTTTATCCTTTAAATTGTGTGGATCATATAACTTAGTTATTGTTTAGTATTTTCATTGTTTATCTATATTTTTTTTAATATATAAATAGCTGATTATTTCTTAATATCTCAGCAGTGACCAATGATCGGGCACCACTATTGATTATTTGGTTTATTCGTACACAGTGAGCTACATAAAAATTTGCATCATGATTCACGAGTGTAATCTTTTAATATATATTCATTACGAATTGTGTAGCTCTAACAACTAATGCATATGGTATCAATCGAGTTCAAGATGAAGAAATACGCTGTCTAAGTCATGGTCAAAATGTCAGACCATAAACAAAAGTAAAAGTGGGTGGTTGCGAATGCTAAAATGCCCATGCCCATTTCCATAAAGGCATAGAGAAATGGATGCACATCACTTAGGCGTAGCTTTTTTCGGTTTCTGTATGCTTCCATTCCTCTGCTTTTGAGAGCATGGTATAGACCTTGATCGGCTACATAGCGTAGAAGATCTGTTTCTCTCTTATCTTATCCTTCAGTGATAGGTATCAATATCATACACAATAAGTCATTCATAAAGAACATTACAGAGGGAAGAAAAAAAAAAGTTACGAAAGAACATTAAAAAGAATTACTATTTACCATATTTGATATCATATAATAAGAAGGTAGTTATCGTTATTTAATTTCAGTTGCATGATTGAAGTATATAAGTTAATAACTACTTGATCCGTTCATTATATCTCGTACCAACTAATGTTATAATTTGTCAACGTGCTAAATAATACAGAAAAGGAAAAGTATAGGGTACTAACATATTATCTGCCAACTCTTATTTATAATTGTGTTTCATGGAAGTGTGTTCGTGGATGTATCTAATAATTAATATATTTTAAATACATATATAAAGAGACACATCCAGAAAATATATCTATAAAGACACTTTTATTAAACATAGCTATAAAAAAGACATTTTTATTAGACACATTCACGAACACACTTCCATAAAACACAATTATAAATAAGAATTGGCAGAAGTTGGCAGATATGCTGTTGATAACGTAGCGGAACCGTACAGAAAAACAAGGGGTCCTTATCCTTGAGGTAAAGAAAAGAAAAAAGGGGGTTATAAGTAACTTTCAAAATACACTGAATCAAGATTAGGTCAAACAAACTTAACTATATTATAGGGTGAAACGGAACAAGAACCATTTTATGAAAGAGGGTGCACAAAACTCAACAAGGTATGTTATTCACGCTGAATAATATATATTTCATCTCACATTTTTTTAACTTGAGCGTCAGAATATTTTTGTAGGTATCTACAGTCGTCATTTCTTTTGAAGTCGATGTATATCTCATTCAACTCACACAAAGATGAGCAACTTCGGACCCAATGAGCTATACCTCTCTCAGACTTGTCATACAGGAATACTACTTAAATTATTTCATCAAAGATAATAAGATAGAATTTTTATGTTAAACTGAAATTTTTTTTCTGATCATTAAAAAATACTTTTAAGTCCCTGACGTTTTTAAAAGTTGAACGGATCAGTCCCTCCGTCCAAATGCCTCCGTCAAACCCAACGAAAAAGTCTGACGTGGCTCCCATAATGCTTGTCGTACGCGTACACGTCGCCTGGCAGACTTTCCTCTCACACGTACGCGTCGCCATGAATTCAGCAAATTCTCATTTCTTCATTAATTCTCCATTTTGCATGCTTTTTTTCCATTTCTTTTAAGTCATTCTTGCCTTCAAAACTTTAAATCACTCAAACAAACATATCAAGGCATCAAATGGGAAAAAAGTAAATTAAATTTAGCAATTTAATAGGCTAAGAAGCATATTTTCAATCATTAAGCACACTTAGGAGAAATTCACAAAACCATTCTATTTTAGTGAATAAATGTGGAAAAAGTTGATAAAATCCACCAAATTCAATACAATATAAACCATAAAATTGTGGTTCATCAATTTTTTCACACTTAAACATTAGCATGTCCTCATGCTAAACTCTTATGGTTCATCAACTAATATGCAAAATGCGTCTACCTACTTGGTTAAAAATGAATCAATCTCCAAGAACATATACGAACAAGTAGGGCTAAGATAGTATCATGATTTATGAATTCCACTAATTCAAATCTCAAAATGAAGTATAAATATACTTGCAAGAAGAAAACTTGTGAAAGCAAGAAAAAAGGGATTGAGTATCGAACCCTCACCAGAAGTGTTTGCACTCTAATCTCTCTAGTGTTTGAGGGTCGATTCTCTCAATTTTCTACTAATCTTGCTTTTTAAGGCATGCTCTTCTTCTACCAATCAACATATATTCAATGCATGGATACACATATCAAGAAGTCTTTTCAAGGATTGTAACGAGGTTAGGGCTAAATTTAATTTACTTTTCTGCCATTCGATACATTGATATGTTTGTTTGGGTGATTTAAAGTTTTGAAGGCAAGAATGACTTAAAAGAAATGGAAAAAAAGCATGCAAAGTGGAGAATTCATGAAAAAAATGAGGATTTGCTGAATTCATGACGACGCATACTCGTGTGTCACACGTACGCGTGAGAGGGAAGTTTGTCAGGCGACATATACGCTAGGCATTTAAACGGAGTGACTGATCCGTCCAACTTTTAACTTAAAAGTATTTTTCAATAACAAAAAACAAAAATGTCTGCAGAAAACAAAGTGAAGACCTATTTGTCCTTTGTTCTAAAAAAAGCTGAGAAGTGAGTACGCTATTGTTACGTTGAAATAAATCAAATAATAGATCTGTTACTAGTTTTATGGGGAGTTGAGCCCTCATGACTACAAATGACCTTGAGGAGAGTAGGAGACTCATGATGCTTATCGACATTTCATGCTTCATTTTTGTCGTCTTTCATTTTGATTTCAAAGTCATCCTTTTCTTTCGCTTTCGGAATCTGAAATTCTGTTGGCTATTTTCTCATATAAGCTGGTTAAAGACAAATCATTTGGTAACATGCATAACCAAACCCCTTCAATCATCCCGTCTCTTTTTAAATCAACTCGCGACAGGTTGTTATTTTATAGTTAACTATCCAACTTCAGTATAGTTGATCACTAAATCAGGATCTTGATGACAAAGATTAAATCCAAGTGGGACAGGAAGATTAGTACAGTATCCACTATCTGATGTCCACTACTTCAATTATTTACCTTTACATAAAGATTTTGCGTGCATCAAATTTGTGTACTTCAACCATATCTAGTAGCCTGCGGATGCGAGAAAATAAAGTCCATGATTATCTTAGTAAAGTACGACCAAAAAGCAAAGGTGGAAAGCAAAAGAAGACACATTCATATTAAGACCAGATTATAAAATTATCACACCTGTTAGTCTGTTACTCTCTTATTCCTCCAGACTCTGTTATTGAGAGGAAGGAACTTGGACTGTGCAAATTGCAAAATAACCAATGATGCAAACATAGACTATTAACACAAGTTCTAGAATTGAGAGACGTTATAACCTCATTTTTGCTCAATGGCAGGGTTCATCAAGGAAAAGAAGACAAAAAAAGAAACATCAACTCACAACTTAGATTAGATACATGATACATCATACAAAATCCATATATTACAGAAAACGACACTCAAACCAACACACACCTAAGTCTTAGTCATCACCAAATTTAAAACTTAAACATCCCAACAGCTGAAACTAAGCATTTATTAGTTTAAGATTGGAGAAGTTTGAAGAGAGTGTGTGGAAGCAAAGCGATTAACCAAAGCGAGGGCGTTACTTGTGAGCTGAGCAACATGGAGGACCCTGCCTCTAATGGCTGCCTTGACGTTCCCATTCATGGCACGGCCACCAAAGCCATCAAGACATGTGTTGTCGTCGGTGAGTGCAGCACTCACCCACGTCTGCACGTTGCTCATGTGCCACTCAAATTCCTCTCCCACTCCTTCACCCACGCGCCCCATCTCCCTCACCGATTGGCTCAGCCTGTCTATGCTGTCCCCCATGTTTTCTATGCAGTCCTGTACCGCTCCTAACTCCCTTGGCTTCATCTTCATCTCCTTCGCCATCTTCTTCACGAACGATGAACACGAACGTGTCCTTGATATGCTCACTGATAAGGCCGCCAGGGCTAGTTGCCTCTTGCTTTGGCCAATCACGCCTGCGTAGCTCATGAGGCATTCCACGCAGACAGCAGGGTAGCGTGTTGCTCTGCATGAAGATTTTATGAAGTCTTGTGGGGTTGTTCCACCTGCCTGAGTTACAAAGCTCGCCAGCAAGAGAGGCAGTACAAGAATAACTCCATGTCTTACTACTCTTGCAGCCATGTCTGATATTGCAAACTTCAATTACTACTAAGTTGAGGGGTATGGAGTTCCAATATATAGGGACTGACAACTTGAACAACCACTATTTGCTTGCTCAAATAATGTATCTTCCCCATGCCTTTTGCTTTATATTATTTTTATTATTATTGTAACCGGGCTATACTCTGTCTTTTCTTAAACTGCTTTCCCACTTTTCCTAAAGGAAATTCTGTTTAACTTTTACCCAACTTATTGAGCGGTGAAAGGTAGTTTTGTTATGGAAAATTGTTTGGACTTTGGAAGTAAAATATATATATATTTTTTATTTCAGTGTTAAAATGCTTTGCTTAAGTTATAAGACAGTTAACAATAAAGCAGCAGCAGGACTCTTGAGTCGCGCATTAAGGAGCAATCTACAAAATTTTTTTAGTTTACTACATTGGGTTAAGTGTAAGGTTATTGAGATTTGATCCCGTGACAGTGAAACTGATTAAATCTCTCACTACTGAACTTGGCCTAATAGTAAATGTTCTTTCTTTTCTTGTATTTTTGGATGGGTAATGGCCTAATGGGAGATTCTAGATGATTGTGGATAGGAAGTATATATCAGCTACTTTTTATTTTTAAATTTTATTTTGTATTTTGTATCGACATATCAGCTACTTACCAAGCGGAATTCGAGCATCAAATCAAGCCATGATTGGGCCAGCCTCAGTCAGTTACTAGCATGCCTAGTTAGTGACCTTAAAAAAAGAAGAAAAAGCAATGGCATCTTGACCAAAGAGAAAAAGAAAAGCCATACCTCCTTTATGCCTACCCTTATTATAACATAAATCTTGTTATTTATTTGTCAATGAAGTTTCTCTATTAACATTTATCCAGTTCACAAACCTATTACAATGGGTTTCAACGAAATCAGCACACTTGGCCTATTCAGTCAATATGGTAACATTGCTATATGAAGTCTACTTGTTCTGACGAAAATGGTGTAGTTGGCTAGTTGCTATAACCAAAGTAAAAAAATTGATAGTAATTAAGGGAAATTCATTGCGAGAAGATTTTGAGCATGAAGTACATAAGTGGTTTTCAAATTAGATTTCATACTTGATCAACTACGAGAACCCAACCGTAGTTGTAATTCAAAATTGACAATTGTTTGATACCATATCCCATTAGAGAAATCTGCTACAACACAATTCTTTTGTATAATAAAATACTACAATTATCAACAACAAATATTTTCCACGGATTTGTAACACAAAAAAAGATATGCACACTAAACTGTAATGTACTTGAGTAGAGCCCCGCGAAGCTTCTCCATATATTCTGCAGCTTGTTTCTGCAACAAAATAACATGGAAACATGTTATGTCAAAACAAGCATTATTCTTCAGAGACACAATTGGTATATATTTACTTGGTTACTCCTATGTGCATCGGCTATGTTTTCATCAAGAAGTGCCAACAGAGATCTGTTAATTTCACTGCTCTCAACCATCTGCAGCAACTGATGTTGCATTGAAGAAAAAGTAAAAGTTAGATTGACAAGTTCAACTCGGATAACAAAAGTACAACTAAGTGAACGATGGCGAAGAATACATACAGTTGCTTTGACATCCTTAGAAGTCAAAATTTTGGTTAGGCTTTCTCTGGCTTTTATAAGCTCACCTTGCATCTTATCATATGCATCTGTAACATTATTATACATCATTGCTCTGTTCTCTTGTGCAGTTACTACAACACAACAAGCAAAAGAAAAAGTAACAAACCTATTCCTTCCTGAATGGCTTTCTCCAGAGCCTCCAGCTCAATCAACCTGTCCTCTGTGGCCTGTGAAAATGCTGCTCACAGTAAAATAAGCTGACGAGCTCGTCCAAACAAACATACAAGTAAGAGAAGATGAGAACCTCAGTTTTGTTAACAGCGAATCGAAGCTGTCCTAACTCCGATTTAAGTTGCGAAAAGAATTCTTCGTTCAATCTACAAAAGTGAATTAAGGTCAGATGTGCTAAACCAAGAAATGTAGATGAATGAAATTGTGAAATTGTACCGGGGTCTCATTCTTGCAATCTCGAATTCAATGTCCTGAGCTTCCGTGTCAAGTAAGTATTCAATTAGTTCTTGTGGATTGTCAGGAGGAATGCGAGACTAGGTGTTCACAAACAACAAA
>NC_029789.2:14158927-14159707 GCF_000816755.2 Arachis ipaensis | reverse complement strand
AGATTGGGGGAATGAAGTTAGGATTAGAGTACCTGACGAAGTTCTTGGCGACGCTGTTTCTCTTCACGGACCTGACGGTCAAATGCTTCGCGAGCGTCGGCATCTCTCTCGAGGCGCCTCTTGAACTCCAGTCTGGCTATGTGGCCAGTTTGCGGTGCCCCAAGGATGCCTTCAGGGTCCTTTCTTCCCACAAAACAGCAGATAAGCTTGGCACTTGCAAGTTACAACAAAAAGCAATAAATGGAAGAGAATAGTTACCCAGCCAATACATCGAATTGTGGGCGTGCGAGTATGAGTTCGAGGACGAGTATGAGTATGAGTATTAGTGCCATGATTCCAAGCAGTGGTGGCCATGCCAAAGCTAAGGGCTGCCATTCTTATCCCCTTCTTTCCCAAGCACACTCGCTCTGCAATCTGTATTATCCCTTCTTCCCAGTTGCAACTCTCAAATCATGGATTAGGAAAGGGTATCATAGTAAATTGGTAATTGTCTTTTTTTTATGGATCACGGGTCGGAGAGACCGACCCGAAAAACCCAAACCAGGAAGAACATAACTCTTCTCCTAGCTCTTAAGTCTTACCCACTATCTACCAGGACCTTTTCCGGTTTTCCCTATTAGAATTACTACCCTGTTCACCCCATACAAAAACGACACTACAAAAAAAAGACCTTCGTTCATCTCGTAAATTGGTAATTGTCTAATTGGGTTCTTTCTGCTATGGGCTGGGTCATTTCATATTACATACTAGCACATGTATAAATATATGGACCAATGAAAG
>NC_029789.2:14157507-14158711 GCF_000816755.2 Arachis ipaensis | reverse complement strand
CGATTTCTAGGTGGGTATGAAAAACTATGTTATTTGAATTATAACTCGTTGGCAGAAATTTTTCATATTAGTATATTAATATAGGGGTGTGTGTGGTTAGGAAAATTATAAATAATTTCCAAAAATTTTAAGATGGGAATATCATATTTCCATATTTGGTTTAAAGTTTAAAAAACTATTTTCAAATAAGTTTGATACTTTGATTCCAGGAAATTAAAATACCATTATTTCAGTCCCACCTTCTTCCTGGATATATTCGATTTGGAAAAGTACGAGAAGCCAATGTATATTTTATACAATATATATAATGGGGTTAAATTAAAATTAGAATTAAATTAGAGGTAATTAATTAATTTTGAGTAATTTTCAATTTAAAATTTGAATCAAATCATGATTTCCGTCAGTAATAGAATCAAATTAGGATTACCTAATTAAATTAGAGGCAATTAACACATACCCTAGATGTAATTCTATTATAAAATTAAATATATTTTTTAAAATCTCAATGTTAATTCTTATAACTGTTTTCATAATAAGTAGTAAGATAACTCTTGCAATTAAAATCTCCTTTTAGTAATGTTAAATGTTTTATTTATTATTCAATTCATATTTTTATAACGATTTTCATAATAATTAACAATTTTTTTTATGTAAAGCATCATATATATTAACTAATGAGTTATAACTCAAATGACATAATCTTTTCATACTCATCTAAAAGGTCGCAGGTCTTCCTATTTTTAGTAAAAAAAATATCACATATATTGAATCTTAAATTTTAGATTAAAATATCTTTATTCTTTTTTAGAAAAACATGAAATAAGTTAGTTATTCATTTGTTTTTACAATCACATTTTTTAAAAATAATTGATGAGAGATAGGTGTGCTAGATTGTTTCACAAAATAAAAACCAATGAAAAGTTTATACTATAGTTAACAGATGTCAAGCTACTTTTATACCGTTTGTTTTATAAGAAAGAAATATTATTACTAATTTAGACTATCACAATCAATTTTATGTCTAATAATTCAATATTTTTTTTTTTTGCATTTTCTTGAATAGTATTATAGTAGAACACACAAATAACTATAATAATAATGTTAGATAAAATTATAACTTATGTTTGGTCTTTGCAAGATTTATTTTTAAATTGATTCAAGTTAAGGTAGTTATTCAATGTTGTTTTATTTTATTTTAATAAGT
>NC_029789.2:14152581-14157153 GCF_000816755.2 Arachis ipaensis | reverse complement strand
AACGGGTCTTGTTCTAGTTAAAACGATTTCGAGTGTTAAAAGTCTTTTTGGGAAAGTTTTAGAGAGCTATAAAGGTCTGGTATATGCAGTATCTAGGCCAGGTAATGGCTAGGTTCCGCATGGGTAATTTTTATTATTTAATTTTCATTAAACATGCCCCCCTAAACTTGTGCAGTCAACTTAACAGCAATGGGCAATTTTTATTATTTAGTTTTAATTATTCGATTTGCACGGGCATGACCTCACGAAATCGGTAATGGTTCCCATTCCTCTCAACAATTAGCCAGAGATCATATATTTTCATATCAAACAAGTTTCAAGATAGTGATACATATATTTTGTGACACACGAATTTTCTTTTCTAGCTAGTCCGCACGTCAGAACAAGACCTCCCCTATTTATTTATTTAATTCATTTGAACATTGGCAGCCTCTCGTATAAAATAAAGAATTAAATATTTATAATGTAGTTCTATTGACAAACTAACCAATGACTGAGTATCATGGATAGCAAAACGAACTATATATAAAGGGTGAAGCGGGAACGAAAGAACAAGCAAAAGAAAAAGAAGAGATCTAAAGAGAGTTAAAAAATGGATAGCTATAGGTTGATGATGATGATGATGATAGCGGTGGTGTTGATGATAGTAGTTACGTTTGGCGAGGCGCAGACTAATGCATATCCAGCTTGTGCTACAGAGCTAGTACCATGCGTGGAGTATAAGAACTCCAAGAAGCCACCCAATGCTTGCTGCAACCCTCTCAAAAACGTATTCCAAACACAGCTTGCGTGCCTCTGCCAGATTGTATTAACGCCTGCATTCCTTGAGAGTTTTGGTTCCAACACCACTCAAACTATCCGATTTGTCCGCTCTTGTAACCTCAATCTTAGCGTCTCCTTGTGCCAAGGTACTATATAAGTCACCATCATGTATGTAACAATCTCCTCATCTTTGTAAGGCCCATATTATAGTTTGTTTAAGGATTATTTTTCTAATAAATACTTTATTTTTCAGACGCTCTTTCAGCTCCGCCTCCTTCAGTGTCGGTGAAGCCCAAAGGTAATAATAGTTTAATTTTTTGATGCATCATTTGCATTGGTCTAATAGAAAAGAATGCTTAGTCATATAGTACTTGGTTCTTGCATTGCATCTTCTCAAAGGTTAGAGTTGAATGCGAAGATAAATTAAACTGTATATTTCCTCTCTCTGTTTTTTTTTCTCTTATATTTATTTATATGCAAACTGTGCTTTTAGAAGATGATGACATTTGAGGGTATTTGGTGTTCATTTTTTTTCACTGCATTAGATTCTATATATATAAAATATATATTAGAATATAAATACACATTAAAAATAAATTAAATCACATATATATGTATTTATAACTAATTTTAGTAACTGATTTTAGTATACGAATAATATTTTAATAAAAAAATATTTTACTTTTTTTCTATTAAAAAATTAGTTTTTGGCACCTCCCTCAAATTCAATCTAGTTCTGCCCTGCCTATTACCGACCAAAATGTTTAATCTGTATAATCGTTAGGAATTATTGAACCCATTTTTCAATTATTTGATATTAATGTGTTTATGAAAGATATAGTCTGAGGACTTTTTGAACCAATTGTAGTTATTATCATATTTACTTTGTTCAAACAAACATTAAAATTATCCGGTTTAATAATAAGGGATCTAATTCACTACAACATGACAAAATAAAAAATAAAAATAAGAAGGGAGATATAAAATTAAGAAACAGGGTTTATAGATAAAATAATCACATGCATGCGTGTATATATATATAAAGCTAAGCATCCTTTCATAAATTGTTATATTATAAAGATGGGTTTATATAATTTTGTTTTGTCGTCATCACAGTTAGGAAGTGAACTCATCACACAGTCATAAAACTATATATGCTTTTCTTTTTCCAATGGTTGCAGCAACAGCCGGAGCAGATGAAGGAGGTGCAGGCAGAGTCGCATTGAGCGGGTTCTCCTTCCAACTATTATTTTGGTGTTATGTGCTGTTTATTTATTAGGAAAAACCCTAAACCCTGTACACTGGAATCCAAGTTTATGCATGTCTCATTATCATATATGTCAGCATTCTGTGTTCTGTTGTGATAATTTTTTGTTTCCCATTTGCATGCTGTTTTATTTTGTTTTATTTCCTAAAGAAAATTAGTTATCTAGTGTCTATTATTGTTTCTTCAGTCTTCATAGATACATATATATATGATGTAGAGCCTTCATGCTTTATCAGTCTAATAATAAAAGCAGCTTCTTGTCATGGTGATCACCAGTGTTGAAGATGGATACATTATTATTAACTAGTACAATCCCGCTACTTAACTAATAAGGATTTTACCAACTTCTGTTAACTCTTGTTTATAATTGTGTTTAATAGAAGTATTTTTGTAAACGTGTTTAATAAAAATATTTTTTTTATAACTATGTCTAATGAAAATGTCTTTGTGAATGTGTTTTTTTATACATATCAATGCTAATTGTAATTAGAAAAAATCTTGGGAGTCAGCAACTTTATTAAATTCTAGTCAGTATGTAACCAGCAAAAGAAAAGTGAATAATCTCACATTATTGGATGAAATCTCACACCATTAAAAACATTATTAATAACTACTTGATGGCTACAAATTACAAAAGTTGCTGGTCCCTAACACTCTTCTTATAATTAAAATATAATAATTAATTGTTATTGGCAACAAATTGACAGATAGTATATTGGTATCCTATACTTTTTTTTAACTGATATATGTATGTATTATATTATAGGGAGATCTCTAATGGCCAAGGTTATAGTAGCTAAAAACAGCTAAGATATGACTAACCTATAAATACATGATATGTGAAGAATGTAAAGAGTAACTTATAGGTTGTTAGTGAAGTTATATACTAGAAATGACATAAAATAAAAAATAAGTTGACTAAAATTATGTGTATATTGTATGGGTTTTTTATATGAAAAAAAATTCTATTAGTATTTTTTGAGTGAGTAACAAAATAACTATTACTTAATTTTATATCTCTTCCAAAAAAAATTAATTTTTTTAAATAATTGAATCTTTGGAGAAGAGAGAACGCTTTAATTTTAGAAGAAAAGATTGAATTTTAATTGCAATGAGAAAGTGATATGTGACATATTTTAGTTATAAAATTAATAATATATAATGGATAATAAATAAATAATTAACTTTTTTTTTACCAAAGATAAGAGACTCGAATTCGCAACCTCTTAATTGAGTATAAAAAGACTATACCATTTAAGCTATAACTCATTGATAATTAAAAAATTTTTATTGATCCAACATTTAATGAATTTTCAATTTTTAGTATTATCCACTCAATAGAGCTTTTTTTTTTCTTTACATAAAAGGCCCACTACTTTATCCCGCGGTAATTCCTAACATATAACACGACCAAATTTACTAACAATCTGCATGCTACTCTCCACATGTCATGCCACTCTTAAGCTACTATAACTTTGAACACTAAAGATCTTCTCATATATTATTACACTACGATTAGGTATCTTTTAAAAGCCATTTTTTATTTAGCTTTTTATTACAATCATTTAAAAAAAATTAAAACAAATATATCTAAATAGATTTAATATTTTTTAAAAATTAAATACATATCCAAAATATAAATTAAATAAAATTAAAATTTAAAATTTAAAATTTCTATTTCAATTTTAGCATTTTTAATTATTAACAGATTATTATTTAAATACATATTTAAAAATTAAATTCAGTAAAATTAAAGATTTTAATTTTAAAATTCAAAAAATAAATCTTAAGGTTTTAATTATTAATCCACATATCTGAAATCCTACAAAAGAGATCATATTTTAAACTAATATGTTAGATATACTTTTATGGAATAAGATCTAAAAAACTTAGCTTAATTATTTTTTTTAATAATCTTAAAACCGTTAATAAAAAATAAGAAATATTATATGCGTTTTTATCGAATAAAATATAAAAAAATTAGTTTTATTTTTAAGGTTTAAATTTAAATTTTGGATTTATGATTTTGGATGTGTTTTAAACATATTTTGTATATAAGTCAATAATTTTAGATGTGTAATAAATGAATTTTAGATGATATGATTTTGGATGTGTTTCAAAAATATTTTCTGTATAACTTAATAATTTTAGATATGTTACAATTGAAAAAAAAATTACGAACACATATTTTAATAATTTTAAAAGCGTTAATATTCAAATAAATAATGAAAAAATCTAACTAATAATAAAAAAATTTGTTGAAAACTATAAATCTTTATTAAATTTTTATTTGTTATCTTTTTTTCTCTCGAATACCTGCAATTGTTCTTTTATTTATCTTTAATTCGGTCTAATTATTTTATGTTGGTGGTCTTCTCTAATTATTCTAGAGATAAAGATTGAAAAAATAAAAGAAAGAAAGAAAAAGAAAAGTGAAAAAGAAGAAAAGAATATTGATGCATAAACTGATAATTCATTTATTGTTTAATTCAAATATTGATATAATCTTATTAAAATTTCATTCCACAAAGATAATGAGTGAG
>NC_029789.2:14150749-14152473 GCF_000816755.2 Arachis ipaensis | reverse complement strand
TTACTAAAAAACTTGTGAATATAAGAAATATAAAGTTGTGATATGAAATTTTACTACCTCTGCCGAACTTGCTCACTGCCAAACACCAGTAGCTACCAGTGCAGTGACACCTATATCTACATGAATTCTTGTTCTTCAATTTGAATGAATGTACTTGGTCATCGACATGGTACAAATTATATTGGATTAGTAGTATTAGTATTCATTGTGCTTTGACCTGATGGGAAAAGTTGATTTGGATTGGTGAAATTTAGAAATCAAACAGTTGAAGTGATGCATCATATTCTCTTAAAAAGTTTGGGTTGATTGACATTATTAATGTAGTTTAATCAACGGATGGTTCTACTTCATATCAAATTCAAAGATTACATACATAATAAATTGAATGATCAAACTAAAGGGCTTTTTAGAGGGAACAGGATTATGGTACAAGATAGCACAGAACTTGGCGTAGACTAGAGTTTTCATTTTTGACACGAGTCATAAATATGGATGTTCTTACTTTATGGGCTGTCTCATCAGTTTCATGCCATTGCCATATATGCTACATGCCTACATTGAAAATCCAGTTCTAGGTAAGACTTCGGTCTAATGGATCCAACATTGGCATTACCATATTATAGTTATAATGGCCATTCATGTCAATTATCACCCTCATCTCAAAAGCAAACTTATTAGTCATTTAAATGTCGAAGAGTTTTTTTTTTTTTTTTTAATGTAGAATAAATATTTTTTTTATAATAAAAATAAAAAATAAATATATTATTATCTGCAATGTACACTCTCCTTAAAAATTTAATTACGATATTTATTTTTCACTAAAGAAATTCAATAATATTAATACTCTATGTATTGTATGTGTACTTCAAGTGTTTACTAAGATCTAATGACTTGATTTTTTATTTTATATTAATATATGGTACTATGTCACAAAAAATTTTAGAATGATGCATGTGTTACTTTATTTTAAGGTGTCTGATAAAAATGAGACAAATTCTAAAGTGTCTGACAATGTTGTTATGAATAATTCTAAAAGATTTTTAAATACGGTGGAAGATTTTAGAAAAATTTAGAAGATTCTAACAAATTTTAAAAGGTGATAGTCATCTTTTAAGAGAATATAAATATATAGAATATAAAGAGATGTTTAGAATAATAATATAAAAAATTTAAAAAAATGTGATATGTTTAATATTTGTAGTACAAGTTTTGAATACATCATTTAAATAATTAATTAGATTTAATTTTAATCGTTTATTCAATAGGTGGATAGTTATAAATATCATGAGAATTTTAAGTTTAGATGTGCAAGTTATTTGAGATAAATACTTGTGTAGTAAGGTGTTATTTTTATTAAAATTTTATTTTTTTTTGTGTTTTCTTGTATTCTTAATTTTTTTTTTTGTTAAATATTGAGAATTAGACTAATTTAATTTTAACTCAATAGATTAAGAGAGTCTAAGTGTTAATAAGAGAACATTAAAGTGTGTCCAAAGAACGTGACAACTAACGATATATAGTAATGTGAATAATTTCATTCATTGGATTCAACTTTATTGTTTTCAACTTTATATAAAACTAGACTTAAACCCGTGTGTTGCACGAAATTTAGATGGATATATAAATTAATATAAAATTTAATAATTATGTAATTAAAAAATTTTATAAAGTTATAAAAAAATTTACGAAAAATATTTAAATAAAATTTATTCATTTAAGTTAAT
>NC_029789.2:14116115-14150721 GCF_000816755.2 Arachis ipaensis | reverse complement strand
TTCAATCACTAAATCAATCATTATGTATGTGTATATAAATATATGTATTTTTAACTTATTTTCTATGTATATTTTTGTTGATCGAAAGTATTAAATTTTAAGAAATACTATATTCAAGATCTAATGAGTTTGTATTTCAAAGAATAAAGTTTGTATCGAGAAGGGTTTGTTAAGGAATGTGAAGCGAGAGCTAGTTGACGTATTCAATCGAGAAACTGATCGGTGTGCTCAATCGAAGAATTAAAGTTTTTTTAAGGTTATTTTAGCGGTTACTCATGTTAGGTAAAACGAGCGGAAACAGTTACTCGAAGACTAGCATGCGAGGGATTTACTTTTGAATCTGATTGGTCGAAGATTCTTATAAATAGCTGAAAGACCAATGAAGAAAGGGTTGAAACTTTGCTTCAGAAAAAACACTCAAGAACACTCACATCCCAAGAACTTTCTGAGTTTGCATTAGAGTCATTTTTCTGTAGGGTTCCTTCCATTGTTTTTAATTTACATTTACATTTTCTGTAACCTTTACTTTCTCTGCAAATTTATCTTTCAAGCAAATTTATTCTTTCTGTTTTCTTTTAAATTTCATCACTTTATTTTCGATTTCAAAATCCTTTGATCTTGTCGAAGGCAATTTATTGCTTTATTTAAATTCAATGCAATTTCTTTCGATTCCAGTCAATTTATTTCCAAAGTTTATTTTATTTGTCTTTCAGATTTCCTTTTATTTTGTTTCATCGAATAGGTTCTTTGATGCACTTTAATAAAACTGGTACTCTCAAAGAGGAGTAGGTTTCGCTCCCAGACCACTAGATATCGAACCATTCTCGATTTTCTAAAAATCGACAAAACAAATTGGCACGCCCGGTGGGACAGTTTTAAAGTTTAAGTGTGTCAAATGATTTTGTGTTGCTATCATAGTGTATGCAATTGAGAAGTTGACGAATTGTACGCATGGCAGAAGCGGATGTGACTTCACGTCCGGAAGAAAGTGTGTTGAATGAAAGTGTGGTGGTTACTAGTTCCCAAATAGGGAATAATGTGCGTAATACACGCCCACGTGGTAGCACATTACAAACTCAACCTCCAGTAACTGTTGGTTGACCTCCTTCTGGCCTTTCTCTAGGTTACACGCCATCAATAGGTGGTTTTGCTCCTCTAGTTCAATTTGGAGGCACAGTTGGGACGAATAATGCTCAACCATTACAACAATATCCCGAGTATTCTCGAGATTATTATGTGGATTTTACATTGAATGCTTCCAATTCAATGGCAGCATTTCGACAACATGTTGATGAAAGTTGTCATGATTTGGTTAACTTGTTAACCCAACAAATGACTACAATCTTGAACCCTATGATGGCAGATCAGGAGACAAAGTTTGAGCGTCTTGCTAAACAAGTAGAGCGGATCTCTTGAATTGTTGATTATGATGAGGGTGACAGGCAGAATATGGAAGGAAACTATGAAGACATTGAAAATTTGATTAAAAATGAAAATGATGATGCCTTCCTAGGTGGAGAAAATCCTCGAATGATTCATCGTGGCCAAAACGCTAATGATGTGTTGGCTCGATTGTGAGCTAATCGAGGTGGTGAGCATTATCAAGTCACAAGAATTGTTGAGTATGTGCTCAATAGGGTGGGATTCAATGTGAGTTTTATGAATCGACCTTATTTTTTCTTGGCTTTTTCTGCTGTTGTTCAAATGGCAGAGGTACCTTGAGGGGTGAAAAATTCTAAAATAATTACAAAATTTGCTAGAGAAGTTGGCAAATCGACTACTGAGCATATTACTCGATATTTAGTTAAGATAGGCAATTTGGCCAATGATGAGAATTTGAAAATGAAGTTCTTTCCTTCTTCATTGACGAAGAATGCATTTACTTGGTTTTTAAATCTTAGGTCTGATTCGATGGTAACTTGGGCACAGTTAGAAAGTGCTTTCCACTCACAATTTAATAGAGGGGAGTTGAACGTAACAGTTACCGATCTGGTGGCTTTGAAATGTGATGATGGAGAAACAATTGATGATTATATGATCCGTTTCAAAAATGCCAGAATTCGAAGTTATGTATCTCTCCTAGAGAATGGGGTAGTAAAGATAGCAATTATAGGGTTAGATTTTTATATGCGCCGAAAGTTGCTTAATGTTCATATACCTGATTTGGCCCATTTAGATGAAAGGGTACCACAGGTTGAAATTATGCGAAAAGAAAAAGAGAAGTATAAAAATGAGAGAAAATTAAAAAGTAAATCTTTTTCTCGAAAAAATAAAGTGTCATATGTCGCAATGGAGTCCTCGGATGAGGAATTTGATTTTGAAACAGAAGTCGATTTGGCTGAATTAAAGAAAGGGCCACTTTATGTTTGTTCTTTACCTAAGAAAATTTTGAATGTTGATAAATCGAATGATTCGAAACATAAAGGTGGGAAAAGTATAGTTTTGATATTTCAAAATCAGATCAAATATTTGATGTGTTGTTTAAAGATAAACAGATAATCTTGCCAGAAGGCAGGACTTTGCTTTCAATAAAGAATTTAAAAGGGAAACCTTATTGTAAATTTTATCAAGCAACTAACCATTCAACTAATAATTGCGTTTATTTCAGGGACTTAATACAAGAAACAATCATGGAAGGGAGGTTGAAATTCAATGATGGAAACAAAGAAATGAAGGTTGATTCCGATCCCTTCGATGCTGGAGGTAGTTTTGCTGAACCATATTTTGGTGTTAATATAGTTAGTTTCTCTTATGACTTTGATACTACTCTGGGGGACTTCGAGTCTAATGTTCGAGCAGTTTATCCTGGAGTTAGTGATGGGTTGTTGGAGTTTTTAATGCAACAAAAATTGAAAAATTAGGATGTATCTCTGTGTTCTTGATGTAATGCAATCTTTGATGCTAAGGCTGCGGTAATTTTTGAGAAAGAATGAATGAAGAAAGAGTTGGCTCATAAAGAAGAGCAGGTTCATCAGAGGCAACCAACTCGAAGGGTAAAGGGACAGAGTTCTAGTGTCTCTCAAAGAAATCTTTCTGCACCTTTGATTTGTTCACAGGCTTTAGGTGTCCAATGGATACAAAATTGCCAAGAATTTCGTAATAGAGATGCTCAGTACATGCATAATTCACAGTGGAGCCATCGAGGTCTCCCTCGAGGTTGTTATTCTTATTTCCAAGGTCGAGCCAGAGGAAATCATAGAGGAAGGGATGGACGTTAGGTACCAAGGGTGTCTCAGAGTGACAGAACCAAGGGGGCAACTCCTTCTGTTCATTCTAGGGTGGTATTCCCTACTGATGGGGAAACATACTCGAAAGAGATTCCATCTCCTTTATCAAGGCTATGATGGTAACCCCAGAGGTTACTAAAAAGAAAGATGCTGATTTAGATGAGGAGTATTTCGAAGAGGGCGATGATGAGATGGTGAGCATTATTTCGATAATCCTAAATGAGTATCTGGGAGAATATGTAGGAAATCCGTGTGAAGACTACGATGTAGAAGATGAGGAGATTTTCTCATTCATTCAATATGAGATGAACCAGGCTATTTCCAGAGGCCTACTAAAAAACAAAAGTCTCATCTTCGTCCATTGAATATCATAGCTTCTATGAGTGGAATCAAGATGAATAAGGTTTTAATTGATGGGGGAGCGCCAATAAGTTTATTGCTAGAAAGAATGTTAATGAAGATAGGGAAGTATCTTGATGATCTGATCCCAACCAACATTTCGGTAATTGGCTATAGTGGAGTATCTACTCCTGCAAAGGGGTTAGTAACTCTTGGTGTGCAAGTTGGATCTTCTGATTAAAATACTGTCTTCGTGGTTGTATCATCGAAGGCCAGTTATAATGTGATGGTTTCAGTGGCTAAGAGAAGGGGGGTTGAATCTTAGCCCCCTTTTTGCTTAGTAACACTTGCTGGCCTTTGAGATAACTTCAGGAGACTTTTTTGATTTTTGTCTCGTCCCTAGCCACGAGACTTTTATTTTTATCTCGTCACTTGGTACGAGACTTTTCTTTTTGTCTCGTCACTTGGCACGAGATATTTTTTCAGTTTGAGCTCTTGTGTAATAGAAACAGAATTGGAGTAGAGAAGAGAGAAAATTACACCCAGATATATCCTGGTTTAGCTGCTAAGTGCAGTGCAGCCTACATCCAGTCTCCATCACAACCATGATGGAATTTCACTATAATCTTCTTGATTACAGACTGTAAAGTGCTAACCCAACTTAAAAGGGGATTCCCACAGAATCATGAAACACAACATAGATGAACAAAGGAACTCTAAGACATCTATGACTTTTTCTTTTAATTTTTCACTCTCTGCCTTTTTCCGCTCTATGGCTTTTTCATACAAACCTCACTGTTTGTCTTTTTCCATGAGACTCAAGACATGACAAAATTAAACAGAAAAATACTAAACATAATACATTGAAGGAGAAGAAAATCTGTAAGCTTAGGTAGCTTTGAGAATCCTGTGCCTTGCACTCTCACTACTTACTTCTAACTCCTTAAATCAAATCGTGGTTGTTCTCCCTTTTTATAGAAGAGGGAAGCCTCCACAGTTTAAACCAAAACCCAAGCTTAACTTCTTTTCCTTCACACATAACCGGTTCGGCCACAGAGAGAGAACAGGTAACTCATGCAAAATCCAACATGCAAATACCTCTAGTTCTTCCTTGGTCATCACTCTTCATCAATTCGAGCACTCCATCCCTGGCTTGCTCTCCAAGATGGATTTCTGGCCCTTGATGCTTCATGATGATGATGGCTTCATCTGCTCCAATCTCTGCCTCTTCCATCACTTCGCCACTCTAGCTACTTCCTGTGGTGGTTGGGCAGAATCAGAGACAAGCCATGCCTCCAAGATTTTCTCCTTGCTGGCCGAGATCTTCTTCTTTTTTTTTTGGGTATGAAGAGGTCGAGATTACCTCACCAAATCTTACCATTTTTGGTGAAAATCTCAGCCACAACATACTTTTCTTCTTCTTCTTGCCATCATCATGATGGTCTTGATACTAGCTCCTTCTTCTTCTTGTTGGTAGCTTGCTAATGCTTCCATGTTTCCTGATGGAAATGACCGAGAGAGAGAAAGAAGAAAGAGTAGAGAAAGAGAAAAGAAAAGTAAAGCTATGAGTGATATCAAGATAAATTAAATTAGGTGCAACTTTTCATGCTTTGTGTGGCAACGTGTAGACTTCCATTAATGCCATCAAATCACTTTGCTTTTTCTCTTTCATGTTTCCAAGACATTAAACACAATTGAATAAATTTGAAATTCATTTCTTAGTGAGAGGTTGGTGTCCGTGGAAACATGCAGCTATATAACAAAAATTGGATTTCACCATGATGATAAAAGAATAACTTTTATCATGATGGAATTTCACTATAATCTTCTTGATTACAGACTGTAAAGTGCTAACCCAACTTAAAAGGGGATTCCCACAGAATCATGAAACACAACATAGATGAACAAAGGAACTCTAAGACATCTATGACTTTTTCTTTTAATTTTGTACTCTCTGCCTTTTTCCGCTCTATGGCTTTTTCATACAAACCTCACTGTTTGTCTTTTTCCATGAGACTCAAGACATGACAAAATTAAACAGAAAAATACTAAACATAATACATTGAAGGAGAAAAAAATCTGTAAGCTTAGGTAGCTTTGAGAATCCTGTGCCTTGCACTCTCACTACTTACTTCTAACTCCTTAAATCAAACCGTGGCTCTTCTCCCTTTTTATAGAAGAGGGAAGCCTCCACAGTTTAAACCAAAACCCAAGCTTAACTTCTTTTCCTTCACACATAACCGGTTCGGCCACAGAGAGAGAAGAGGTAACTCATGCAAAATCCAACATGCAAATACCTCTAGTTCTTCCTTGGTCATCACTCTTCATCAATTCGAGCACTCCATCCCTGGCTTGCTCTCCAAGATGGATTTCTGGCCCTTGATGCTTCATGATGATGATGGCTTCATCTGATCCAATCTCTGCCTCTTCCATCACTTCGCCACTCTAGCTACTTCCTGTGGTGGTTGAGCAGAATCAGAGACAAGCCATGCCTCCAAGATTTTCTCCTTGCTGGCCGAGATCTTCTTCTTTTTTTTTTTTTGGGTATGAAGAGCTCGAGATTACCTCACCAAATCTTACCACTTTTGGTGAAAATCTCAGCCACAGCATACTTTTCTTCTTTTTCTTGCCATCATCATGATGGTCTTGATACTAGCTCCTTCTTCTTCTTGTTGGTAGCTTGCTAATGCTTCCATGTTTCCTGATGGAAATGACCGAGAGAGAGAAAGAAGAAAGAGTAGAGAAAGAGAAAAGAAAAGTAAAGCTATGAGTGATATCAAGATAAATTAAATTAGGTGCAACTTTTCATGCTTTGTGTGGCAACGTGTAGACTTCCATCAATGCCATCAAATCACTTTGCTTTTTCTCTTTCATGTTTCCAAGACATTAAACACAATTGAATAAATTTGAAATCCATTCCTTAGTGGGAGATTGGTGTCCGTGGAAACATGCAGCTATACAACAAAATTTGGATTTCACCATGATGATAAAAGAATAACTTAACCGTTGGCCCCATTTCCTTTTTAATTTTGGACCAACCTATTTGGTCTTGCACCAACAATTGATTTAAGCTTACACCATTAAATCTGACCCAACTATCACAATAAAAATTTTGCCACATATTCTTAGATATATTTTTGCACAAGGCTGAATTTTATTTCTCCATTGGGCTTGCTATTTTTTTTTCGGCCCGACACAAAATCTGCACAACAAAATTATTAATCAAGCAAGTATGAATTAAGATCAAATTACTTTTTCCATGAGACTCAAGACATGACAAAATTAAACAGAAAAATACTAAACATAATACATTGAAGGAGAAAAAAATCTGTAAGCTTAGGTAGCTTTGAGAATCCTGTGCCTTGCACTCTCACTACTTACTTCTAACTCCTTAAATCAAACCGTGGCTCTTCTCCCTTTTTATAGAAGAGGGAAGCCTCCACAGTTTAAACCAAAACCCAAGCTTAACTTCTTTTCCTTCACACATAACCGGTTCGGCCACAGAGAGAGAAGAGGTAACTCATGCAAAATCCAACATGCAAATACCTCTAGTTCTTCCTTGGTCATCACTCTTCATCAATTCGAGCACTCCATCCCTGGCTTGCTCTCCAAGATGGATTTCTGGCCCTTGATGCTTCATGATGATGATGGCTTCATCTGCTCCAATCTCTGCCTCTTCCATCACTTCGCCACTCTAGCTACTTCCTGTGGTGGTTGAACAGAATCAAAGACAAGCCATGCCTCCAAGATTTTCTCCTTGCTGGCCGAGATCTTCTTCTTTTTTTTTTTTTGGGTATGAAGAGCTCGAGATTACCTCACCAAATCTTACCACTTTTGGTGAAAATCTCAGCCACAGCATACTTTTCTTCTTTTTCTTGCCATCATCATGATGGTCTTGATACTAGCTCCTTCTTCTTCTTGTTGGTAGCTTGCTAATGCTTCCATGTTTCCTGATGGAAATGACCGAGAGAGAGAAAGAAGAAAGAGTAGAGAAAGAGAAAAGAAAAGTAAAGCTATGAGTGATATCAAGATAAATTAAATTAGGTGCAACTTTTCATGCTTTGTGTGGCAACGTGTAGACTTCCATCAATGCCATCAAATCACTTTGCTTTTTCTCTTTCATGTTTCCAAGACATTAAACACAATTGAATAAATTTGAAATTCATTCCTTAGTGAGAGGTTGGTGTCCGTGGAAACATGCAGCTATATAACAAAAATTGGATTTCACCATGATGATAAAAGAATAGCTTTACCGTTGGGTCCCATTTCCTTTTTAATTTTGGACCAACCTATTTGGTCTTGCACCAACAATTGATTTGGGCTTACACCATTAAATCTGACCCAACTATCACAATAAAAATTCAGTCACATATTCTTAGATATATTTTTGCACAAGGCTGAATTTTATTTCTCCATTGGGCTTGCTATTTTTTTCGGCCCGACACAAAATCTGCACAACAAAATTATTAATTAAGCAAGTATGAATTAAGATCAAATTAATAATTTTGTAATTAATTATTTTTAATAATATTTGTTCATCATCAAATTAAATTAGAATTTTCCAAACTCATCAATCTCCCCCTTGATGACAAGCATTATTAAAAATTGAAATGGAAAGAAATTTAAAGTTTGAGTAAAGAATACTCCCTTTAAATTTTTGAATTTCTCCCCCTTTCAAATTGTCACATGGCTCCTCCTTAATATATGTCATTTTTACCAAGGGAAGCACTAACCTATAACAATTTTAATCAAGCTTCAAGTAACAATGTTATTCAACATATTTATTTTGAGATGTTGAATGCTTGATTTATGAGCAGAATTGGATGATAATCAAAACTCATTTGTTATCAATAAATTGATTTTATGCTCAAACTATAATCAACCAAAAAGTCTTTTGAAAATAAATTACTGTTTAAAATATTTTCCATTCAAATAAGAGCAAAATAATTATGATAAGAAAAATATTTTTAATCAAGCTTGATCCTTTCAAACCATAGCAATTTTCAAACTTCATATTTATATCACAGTTAAAGGAACTGCCAAAGACAATTCAAAACAGCAACCTAAACAACAATAATTTTATCAAGGTAAGTCAAATGTCGCACAACAAATATTTTACCAAAATAAATATTAAATTACAAACTTCAAAGCTTCAAGCATCAACTCAAAACAGCAAGCATCAATCAGATGCATTATTAACATCAAACACATAACAAAATATTGAAACTTAAAACGAGGGAGGTCATGAATCCAAACAAGAATTTCATCCCTGTTTTGTTAATTTCAATTTTCAGCACTTTCTCCCCCTTTTGGCATCAAAGGGCACTGCAAAATAAATGAGAACAACATACAAAAGGCAAAATATTTGTTTTTCACCAAAACACAATGGTCCAGTCAGCACACATGCATTTGAGCAAATGACAATAAAAGCTTAACTCGAAATTAATCCACTAATACAGAGTGTTCAAAATAGAGCCAGATCAGAGCATAAAACAAAGCAAAACAGGGCAACACATTATACAAAGCAAAACAAGTTTAATGAAACATAACAGTTTCAATTCAGCTCTTTTTCTCTTCTCCCCCTTTTGTCATCAAGGAGGGACCCTGCAAAGCAATGCAATCCATAATAATTCAAGCATAAAACAAAACAGCATCGAGTTAAGTTTGGTACAGTCATCCAAGACACATGAAAATAGTTCCCCTGAGTCAAATACACATAGAGCAGAATAACAGAGCATTCAGCAGCAGCAATAGGTAACCAAAACTCAACATGCTCAAAAATATTTCCTGCCAAACAATTCAATCAAGCAAAAATATCCAGTAACATAAAGTTCAACCAACATATCAGATCAAATAAAATTGGCAGGCAGTAAACATCAGAAAATTCAGAGTATCATTAGATCAGTCACTCTCTTTTTCTACTATCCTCCCCTATTAAGATATGATGTGATAATCTCCAAAAATTATTATTATTATTATTATTATAATTTTTTTTAATAAAAATATGATGAAGAACTTAAACGGGCCAGAGTCATGGAGTGGGTAAAAGAAATTGGTTGGGCCCATGATTATTAATATCAGAATCTGTCTCCCCCTGTATCAGTGCCAGTTCATCACGTCCTCAATTTTGTCTTCTGATTTTCTACGAGACAAAAACAAACAGAATCAAAAAATTTACAAATTCTCAACAGAACTTAATTCTATCATTCCCAAACTATTTCTCAAGGTGCAGAATCTGTCTTCACAGAGGGGCTTAGTGAAAATATCCGCAAGTTGATCTTCGGATTTCACAAATTGAATATCAATAGTTCCCTTTTGCACATGTTCTCTAATGAAATGATATTTTATCTCAATGTGCTTTGTTCTTGAGTGCAAAACAGGATTTTTTGAAATATTTATGGCACTCATGTTGTCACAGAACAAGGGTATACTATTGATCTTTAATTTGTAATCTTCCAATTGGATTTTTAACTAAATTAATTGAGAGCAACATGCAGATGCAAAAATGTATTCTGCTTCAGCTGTGGATAAAGCCACTGTGGCTTGCTTCTTGCTTGACCACATATTGAGTGAGCTTCCAAGGAAGCAACACATGCCTGATGTGCTTCGTCTATCCACTCTATCTCTTGCATAATCTGCATCACAAAATCCTACTGCACAAAAGTCATCAGATTTAGGATACCATAATCCAAAATTGTAAGTCCCCTTAATGTATCTAATGATGCGTTTAACGGCCGTAAGATGGGATTCCTTTGGGTGAGATTGAAACCTTGAGCATACACCCACACTTTGGACAATATCCGGTCTAGAGGAGGTAAGGTACATTAATGAACCTATCATTCCTCTATACCTTGTTTCATCCACATCTTGACCATCATCATCCTTTTCAAGTTTTGTGCTGGGATGCATTGGTGTACCCATTGGTTTGGAATTTTCTAGGCCAAATTTTTTGATAGGTTCTTTTGCATACTTTTCTTGGTGAATAAAAGTACCACTAGGAGTTTGTTTGATTTGGAGGCCAAGAAAGAAAGTAAGCTCTCCCATTAAACTCATTTCAAACTCACTAGTCATAAGTTTTCCAAACTCTTCACACAAGGATACATTGGCCGATTCAAATACAATGTCATCAACATAAACTTGAACAAGGAGTATATCATCATTAGATGCTTTAATAAATAAAGTAGTGTCGGTGGTACCCCTTTGAAATTGGTTTTCCAACAAGAAGGCACTAAGCCTTTCATACCAAGCTCTTGGAGCTTGTCTAAGACCATAAAGAGCTTTCGATAGTTTGAAAACATGATTTGGAAACTCTTTATGTTCAAAATCGGGGGGTTGTGCCACATACACTTCTCTATCAATAAAACCATTAAGAAAAGCACATTTAACATCCATTTGAAACATTTTGAAACCCTTATGGGCAACATAGGCAAGAAGCAACCTAATTGCTTCCATTCTAGCTACCGGAGCAAAAGACTCATTAAAATCTATACCCTCTTCTTGATCGTAACCTTGGGCCACTAATCTAGCCTTGTTACAAACAACTTGTCCATCCTCACCAAGTTTATTTTTAAATACCCATTTAGTACCCGTAACTTTCTTACCATCCGGATGGTGTACTAGTGTCTAAACCTCATTCTTGTCGAATTGAGCAAGCTCTTCTTGCATGGCTTTGACCCATGATGGATCTTCAAGGGCTTGTTTGACATTGTTGGGCTCCATTTGTGACAAGAGAGCGAAATTGCTAGGTTCGGTTTGCCTTTTGGTGGAGGATCTTGTAGTTACACCTTGAGAGGGATCACCAATGATGAAGTCATGAGGATAACCCCTCATGGACTTCCATTCTCTAGGCTTTTGGACAGGTGTTGAGCTTTGATGAACTTCTGGTGGTCTCACTGTTTCAGTTTCTCGTGCTTGCTCAGGAGACAAAACGAAAATATCTCCTCCAATCTGACGAGACAAAACCGGACTGACAGATTCTTCAGTTTGCACAGATTTGGGATTTTCTTTACTTGTTCCAGCCTCTTCACAATCTGAATCATTATCCTTTACAATACTGGAAAATAAGTTAGAATCACAAAAAGTAACATGTATGGATTCCTTTATGGTTCTATGCTCTTTGAGATAAACTCTATAGGCCTTGCTTGTGGTGGAATATCCAACAAACATTCCTTCATAAGATTTTGGATCAAACTTTCCAAGGTTTTCTTTATTGTTAAGTACAAAACATTTGCATCCAAAAACATGAAAGTACTTAAGATTTGGAGGGGTTCCTTTCCATAACTCATAAGGGGTTTTCTTTAACCCTTTTCTAATGATTGTCCTATTCAAAATATAACAAGCTGTATTCACAGCTTCAGCCCATAAAAATTTAGGAATCTCATTCTCACAAAGCATAGCCCTAGTCATTTCTTGAAGGCTTCTATTCCTTCTTTCAACTACCCCATTTTGTTGGGGGGTTCTAGGGCATGAAAAGTTATGAGAAATTCCTAAGTCATCACAGAATTTTTCAAAATCTTGGTTTTCAAATTCTCTTCCGTGATCACTTCTTAAATGAGCAATTTTTAAATCCTTTTCATTTTGAATTTTCTTGCAAAGAGTGGAAAAGGCATGGAAAGTATCATTTTTATGAGCAAGAAAAAGTACCCAACTAAATCTAGAGTAATCATCTACCACCACAAGACCATAGTGTTTACCTCCTAAGCTTTGAGTTCTTGTTGGTCCAAAAAGATCAATATGTAACATCTCTAATGGCCTTTTGGTTGAGATTCCATCTTTAGGTTTAAAAGAGGATTTTACTTGTTTGCCCAATTGGCAAGCATCACAAGTAAGATCCTTATCAAATTTGATATTTGGAATTTCTCTAACCAGATTTTTCTTAACTAGCTTAGAAATTTGGTACATGCTAGTATGACCCAACTTTCTATGTCAAAGCCATTTTTCAAATTCAAGAGAGGTAAAGCATGTCACATTTTATTCTTTTAGGTCTTCAAGAGTCAATCCATACACATTATTGCATCTTTTAGCTTCAAATAAAATTTCCCCATTTTTTTCACAAACAACTAAACAAACAAACTTCCTAAAAATAACTTCAAAACCTAAATCACACAATTGACTAACACTAAGCAGATTATGTTTCAAGCCATTTACAAGGAGGACATCATTTATACAAGATGAAAAATTTTTACCAACTTTCCCAATAGCCACTATTTTTCCTTTTGCATCATCACCGAAAGTGACAAGTCCTCCATCATATTTATCAAGCTTTATGAAGAAGGTTGTTTTCTTGGTCATATGCCTAGAGCATCCGCTATCCATATACCACATATTTTCTTTCCGTTTGGATGCTAGGCACACCTACAAAACAAGCTTAAGTAACCTTAGGTATCCAAATTTTATTGGATCTTTTCACGTTAAACCATCTCTTATGTCCTAAGCCATTATAATCAAAAATAACTTTACAAACTTTATCACCAATCATTCTTTCACCAAAGAAACATTGAATAGGAAAGTGTCCATTTCGATTGCATAATCTACAAAATCTTGGAGTTGCTGTTTTGTTAAAGTAGGTGGGGTCTTGATACCTTATATCATTTGAAGATGAAGCAATGTTTTCAAAATGAGATTTTTCTTCAGATTTATAAAACCCCAACCCAGCCTTATCATAAAGAGGTTTTTGACTAGCCAAGATTTGATTAAGATTTTTAGAACTTTGGGTGAACTTGGCTAAGTCTTCATTAAGCCTTTTAACCTCTTTAAGCAACTCTTCATTTCTTTTAAAACAATCTACATATGCAAGAACGGAATGATCATTTTCACAGCTCTTAATTTGGGCTTTTAACTGCTTATTTCTTCAACAAGATCACAAGCGGTTTCGGCCTCCCTTACTTTTTCTTTAAGAAAATTGTTTTCAGCTTTAAGAATGGTGATTTGTTGTTCAAGTTCTTGATTTTCCAGCAGAAAGCATCTTATTTTTTCAGAAAGGTGGTCTATCATAAGATGAAGATCTTCAGTGTTAAGGTTATGAAAGACTACCTGATCTATGTGATCTGCCATGAGACAAGGTTGTGACTTGGTCTCGGATTCCTCATCATCATCATCCGAGTCATTTTCCAAATCTTCCCATGAAGCCATCAGTCCCTTCTTCTTTCCTCTTTTTGGCTTCTCCTCCTTCTTTAACTTGGGACAGTCAGATTTGAAATTTCCCATTTCCTTGCAGTTGTAACAAGTTACTTTGCTAAGGTCTTTCTTCATTCTCTTTGAGCTGCTGTCTTTGCCTTTGAGCTTCATCATTTTCCTGAATTTTTTGGCAAATAACACAAATTCATGTTCAGAGGAGTTATCACTGGATTCTTCATCCAGAGGGTTAGTCATAGAAGAAAAAGCAATTCCTTTCTTTTTTGAATCTTTTTTCAAATAGGTGTTTTCAAAAGCAAGAAGATTTCCTCTCAAATCATCACATGTCATGGAGTCTAAGCTACTGCTCTCAGAAATAATTAAAGCTTTTGTTTCCCACTCTTTTGTGAGACATCTCAGCACTCTCTTCACAAGCACAAAATCAGGATATGTAATTTCCAGAGCATCTAAGCCAACAATGATGATATTGAATCGTTCAAATAGCTCATTAATAGACTCTCCTTCCTTCATTGCAAATATTTCATACTCTCTGTTCAACATATCTGTTCGAGTCTTCTTTACAATGGTGGTTCCTTCATGAGTGATTTGCAATTTGTCCCAGATTTCCTTTGTCGTTGTGCATCGTGATACCCGTCGGTACTCCTCGAAGCTGATAGCACAGTTGAGCAGGTTTACTGCCTTGGCATTTAACTCCACCTTCTTCCTATCTTCCTTGGTCCAGCTTGCTTCTGGTTTGAGAGTGACTACTCCTTCAGCACTTGTGTTAGTTGGAAATTGAGGGCCTTCCAAGATGATCTTCCAGAGTCTGTAGTCTACTGCCTGCACAAATATCTTCATTCTCTCTTTCCAATAGGTATAGTTTTTCCCATTGAAAAGAGGCGGTCTGTTGCTTGACTACCCTTCTGTAAGATTGTAGGACACCAGATTAGAGCCACTGCTTTCTGCCATTTGGATCTTTTTTCCAAGCTGCAAAGCTTGATCTCTTTGAGACCAAGCTCTGATACCAATTGATGGTTTCAGTAGCTAAGAGAAGGGGGGTTGAATCTTAGCCCCATTTTTGCTTAGTAACACTTGCTGGCCTTTGAGATAACTTCAGGAGACTTTTTTATTTTTGTCTCATCCCTAGCCACGAGACTTTTATTTTTATCTCGTCACTTGGTACGAGACTTTTCTTTTTGTCTCGTCACTTGGCACGAGATATTTTTTCAGTTTGAGCTCCTGTGCAATAGAAACAGAATTGGAGTAGAGAAGAGAGAAAATTACACCCAGATATATCCTGGTTCAGCTGCTAAGTGCAGTGCAGCCTACATCCAGTCTCCATCACAACCATGATGGAATTTCACTATAATCTTCTTGATTACAGACTGTAAAGTGCTAACCCAACTTACAAGGGGATTTCCACAGAATCATGAAACACAACATAGATTAACAAAAGAACTCTAAGACATTTATGGCTTTTTCTTTTAATTTTGCACTCTCTGCCTTTTTCCGCTCTATGGCTTTTTCATACAAACCTCACTATTTGCCTTTTTCCATGAGACTAAAGACATGACAAAATTAAACAGAAAAATACTAAACATAATACATTGAAGGAGAAGAAAATCTGTAAGCTTAGGTAGCTCTGAGAATCCTGTGCCTTGCACTCTCACTGCTTACTTCTAACTCCTTAAATCAAATCGTGGCTGTTCTCCCTTTTTATAGAAGAGGGGAGCCTCTACAGTTTAAACCAAAACCCAAGCTTAACTTCTTTTCCTTCACACATAACCGGTTCGGCCACAGAGAGAGAAGAGATAACTCATGCAAAACCCAACATGCAAATACCTCTAGTTCTTCCTTGGTCATCACTCTTCATCAATCCGAGCGCTTCATCCTTGGCTTGCTCTCTAAGATGGATTTCTGGCCCTTGATGCTTCATGATGATGATGGCTTCATCTGCTCCAATCTCTGCCTCTTCCATCACTTCGCCACTCTAGCTACTTCCTGTGGTGGTTGAGTAGAATCAGAGACAAGCCATGCCTCCAAGATTTTCTCCTTGCTGGCCGAGATCTTCTTCTTTCTTTTTGGGTATGAAGAGCTCGAGATTACCTCACCAAATCTTACCATTTTTGGTGAAAATCTCAGCCACAGCATACTTTTCTTCTTTTTCTTGCCATCATCATGATGGTCTTGATACTAGCTCCTTCTTCTTGTTGTTGGTAGCTTGCTAATGCTTCCATGTTTCCTGATGGAAATGACCGAGAGAGAGAAAGAAGAAAGAGTAGAGAAAGAGAAAAGAAAAGCAAAGCTATGAGTGATATCAAGATAAATTAAATTAGGTGCAACTTTTCATGCTTTGTATGGCAACGTGTAGACTTCCATCAATGCCATCAAATCACTTTGTTTTTTCTCTTTCATGTTTCCAAGACATTAAACACAATTGAATAAATTTGAAATCCATTCCTTAGTGGGAGATTGGTGTCCGTGGAAACATGCAGCTATATAACAAAAATTGGATTTCACCATGATGATAAAAGAATAGCTTAACCGTTGGGCCCCATTTCCTTTTTAATTTTGGACCAACCTATTTGGTCTTGCACCAACAATTGATTTAAGCTTACACCATTAAATCTGACCCAACTATCACAATAAAAATTTTGCCACATATTCTTAGATATATTTTTGCACAAGGCTGAATTTTATTTCTCCATTGGGCTTGCTATTTTTTTCGGCCCGACACAAAATCTTCACAACAAAATTATTAATTAAGCAAGTATGAATTAAGATCAAATTAATAATTTTGTAATTAATTATTTTTAATAATGTTTGTTCATCATCAAATTAAATTAGAGTTTTCCAAACTCATCATAATGCGTTATTGGGACGCAATTGGATCCATGGTGTTGGAGCTGTATCATCAACCATGCATCAAAGTGTCCTTTTGTGGACGGGTGAAGGGAAACCTGAAGTGATCAAGGCTGATTTCACTTTGTATGTTGAACAGCTACATGTCGATTTTAAGGTGTATAATGATAAATTAAAGCCTTTAAATGTCGACAGGGTACTCAATTCATACAATTGTGAAGGTTGCTTCTTGACTTCAGAGGGTCTGAATGTGAGGCTCCATCATCCACAACTTGATTTTTCTCCGACTGGTTGGGATTGTTAATATGCGTAGGAGGTGATTCAAAGACATCTCTCCATGGCAGATGAACAAAATGCCTTGAATTACCTGGTAACTTTAAATAAATATATAAGTAATTTTCATTCCGTTGAAAATAAAGATGATTCTTCTGATGAATTTGAATCATGTAGGAATTTCAATTCAATTTTTTCAGTTAGTAGGACAGATTCGATTCCTTCAATCGAATTTAGTCACGGTTTAAGTTCATATTGTGTTTCTATTCATGATAGTATTATCAATCAGGCTACTATTGATATAGCCAAAGCCCATTGTACTGAAAATGATTCAATTGTTGATCTGGTTGATAATAAAGTTTGTTTTATTTCAAATGAGCCTATTGATTTATCCTTTGATTGTATTTATAATTTGGAGCCTTTGGGTTTTGAGAAATATTCAGTAAAAGATGATGACGTTATAAAAGGTTTCGAATCACAATATCCTCTTAAAGAAATTAATATAGGATCTGATGATGATGTTCGACTTACTTATGTTTTTAAGAATCTTGATGAACCACTTCGAGCATAGTTGTTAATTCTTTTACTTGAATATAAAGATTGTTTTGTTTGGGATTATCATGAGATGCCTGGTCTCGATCGTTCTCTTGTAGAACATCAATTGGCATTGAAACTATTTGCTCGACCTGTGAAGCAAACTCCTCGACGTTTTGCTCCTGAAATCAATCAGAAAATTAAAGAGGAAATTGAGCAATTGATTAAAGCAAAATTTATTCGAACCACTTGTTATGTTGAATGGTTTCGAATATTGTTCCAGTAATGAAAAATAATGGAAAGCTGCAAGTATGTATTGATTTTCGAGATTTAAATAATGCAACTCCAAAAGATGAATATTTTATGCGCATAGCGGATATGTTGATCGATTCTGCAGCAGGCAATGAAATCTTAAGTTTTATATATGGACGGTTATTCGGGATATAACAAAATCTTCATTGCTGAGGATGATGTATCGAAAACTGTCTTTCGATGTCCTGAGGCATTAGGGACATATGAATGGGTAGTAATGCCTTTTGTTTTAAAAAATATTGGTGCAACATACCAACATGCCATGAATACCATTTTTGATGAATTTATTGGGAAATTCATGGAAGTTTATATTGATGATGTTATGGTTAAATCAAATTCGATAAATCAACACCTCGATGATTCAAGGCATGCATTTATTACAATGCGTAAAAAAAGGGTTGAAAATGAATCCTTTGAAGTGTGCATTCGGTATATCTGCAGGAAATTGGGTTTATTGTTCATAAAAAAGAAAATTGCTATTGATCAAAATAAAGCTAAAGCAATTCTAGATTTGCCTCCTCTTAAGTAAAAAAAAGAAGTACAATCTTTTCTTGGGAGGGTTAATTACCTTCGACAATTTATATCAAATCTTTCTGGTCGAACTTGAATCTTTGCATCTTTGGTTAAGCTCAAAGATGAGTCTCAATTTGAATGGACAAAAGGTCACCAAAAAGCATTTGAATTAGTCAAAGCTTACTTGTCCAAAGCACCAGTATTGGCAACGGTCCATTCTCATAAGCCTTTAAAGTTGTATATTGCAGCTTCTACCAGTACTATTGGATGCATGCTAGCTCAGGATGATGAGGAGGGATGTGAAAGAGCTATTTATTATCTAAGTAGAGTACTAACCGATATTGAGACAAGATATTCTCCTATTGAAAAGTTGTGTTTGTCTTTGTACTATACTTGTACAAAGTTGAAATGCTATATGGTAGCTAAAATTGTGAAAGTAATTGCACAGACAGATTTGATAAAGTATATGTTATCTTATCCTATATTAAAAGGTCGGTTAGAAAAGTGGGTGCTTGCTTTAACAGAGTTCGATTTGCAATATATGCCAGCCAAGACTGTGAAAGGTTAGGTCATTGTAGATTTTCTAGTTAATTGACCGAACAATCTCAATGACCAGGAAAAAGATATAGTTGATGTAGTTTCCGATTGTTGGAAACTATGTTTTAACGGTTTAAAACACAAAGATGGTGCCGGAGTTGAAATTTTGATCATTTCTTCGGAAGGTTCCCCATCAGAATTTTTTTTTGAATTAAAATATCTTTGTTAGAATAATGTCACTGAATATGAGGCCTTGATATTGGGTTTAGAAATTTTGGTTGGTAAAGGAGCATTGGATGTTCAAATCTTTGGGGATTCCCAATTGGTTTTGAAGCAGCTATCTAAAGAGTTTAAGTGCAATAACGAGAAGTTACAAAAGTATTTATGGATAGCATGGAAGTTGTTAGTGTCTTTTCGAAAAGTGTCTCTGGTTCGCATTCCAATGGTTCAAAATGAGATTGCTAATGAGTTGGCCTAAATCACATCGAGATATAAAATACTCCCTGAGATGTTGGAAAAATTGGCAAAAGTTTGTCAAATTCTGGTACCCATTGAAGAAAAAGAGGCTTTGATTTTGGACGAATGGGATGATGATGATTGGAGAAAACTAATTGCTGAATATTTGAAAATTTTCAATATTTGGGTGGATCGAAAAACTAAATTAAAAGCAATGAATTTTTGTTGATGGTTGATGAATTGTACAAGAAGGGAATCGATGGTAGCCTTTCTAGGAGTTTAAGTCAATTGGAAAAAGATATTGCTCTTAGAGAAGTTCATAGAGGAATATGTGGTGCCCATCACGCGCGCTGGAATGAAAATGAAATGGGTACTTCGACGAGATCGAGTGTATTGGCCTTCTATGATCAAAGACTGTATTGATTATGCGAAAGCATGTTAGGAGTGCCAGCGACATGGAGTAATACAACAGATTTCAGCCTCTGAATTACACTCAATTATTAAGCAATGGCCTTTTCGAGGTTGAGCTTTGGACCTGATCAGAATAATACACCCACCTTCTTCGAAAAATCATAAATTTATTCTAGTGGCAATTGATTATTTTACAAGGTGGGTTGAAGCTATTCCTCTAATAGAGACAGGGCAAAATGAAATTATTGATTTCATAAAGGAATACATAATTCATCGATTTGGAATTTCTCAAACTTTGAGTACTGATCAGGGGAGTATGTTTACTGGTCAACGTATTAAAAATTTTGCTGCCACGGAAAATATTACTATGATAACTTCAACTCCATATTATGCACAAGCAAATGGTTAGGTTGAGGCAACGAATAAAATATTGATCAATTTGATTAAGAAGCAAATCGGTCAAAAACCTCGAACTTGGCATGAGACTTTGAGTCAAGTATTGTGGGCTTATCGAAATTCACCTAGAGGGTCGACGAATACGTCTCCTTATAAATTGGTATATGGCCATGATGCAGTGTTGTCATTAGAGATTAATCTTAATACTTTAAGAGTAATGAGGCAAGATGATTAACCGGTTGAAGATTATTGGAATGCAATGTATGATGAGTTGAATGATTTAAATCAAGAAAGTATTTTGGCACTTGAGAATATGATTTATCAGAAGAATAACATTGCTCAAAGTTATAATCGTCGAGCAAAAGAGAAGTGCTTTAGTATGGGAGAGTTGGTTTTAAAAGTTATTTTACCAATGAAAAAGAAATCGAAATTTTTTGGTAAATGGTCCCATAATTGGGAAGGACCTTTTTAGGTAATTGATTTGTATTTCAGGAATGCATATTGTATTAAAGATATTGGTTCTAGCAATATAGTGAAATCGATAAATGGAAAATACTTGAAACAATATCGATGTATAGAAAGTAGTGTTTAGAGAAAGTACAGATGAAGTAAATATTCAATTCGAACAATATACCAAATTTTGGGCAAGTGAGGAGCTAATAGCTCCTCGAGTTCCATTCGAAGTTGAGCTCTTTCACTATTGAAGGTAGAATAAGCTTCGACTTTATCATGCTCTTCGTTTTGTGCCCTGTCATATCTTCTCCCGATCTCTTCTTGTTTAGTTTCTACTTTGCAAAATTTTTTGAAGAGATCTTGTTTCTTTTGTTGTGCTGCAGCATAATGCCCTGCCAATTTAGCTTCCTTCTCTTGAATTCTAGCAAGTTCTCTTTTGAGTTCTTCTTTTCGCTTGTCAAAATAGGCTTGGGTACTAGCATCTTAGGCAATTCTTAAGTCAAACTCTTTGTATGACTTTTGAATCGATTGGTAGACAACACCCATTTCTTTTGATTCCATTTCGATCTTTGCTGTTATTTCTTTGGCTTCCTTTATTCTATCCTGAGTGATAACAAAATTATTCGAAACCTTGGTAAATCTTCTCACTATGGAGGAAAGTTCAGGTGGAATCTGGAATTCAAGAGAAAAACTCAAGATGTTAGATAAAAGGCTGTTCAAATTATGTTATGCTACCCATTCATCAGCAGTGTGGGTTAACAGCCTAAGAAGAGAAGTTAATTGCTCGAGTGTGTTGGATTTAAGATTTTTAGGAAGATTTGATGTTGGTAAATCTTCAGTAATTGGACTCGAGGCAGAAATTTCTTCTTCTTGAGTGATTTTGGTCAAGACAGCTACTAGATTAGCCAAGTTTACATCTTGAACTTCGGGGACAATGTCGAGAGCCTCTTTCGAAAGTTCGGGACCTTATGAAGAAGATGGTTAAGTTAGTTTTATTGGACTTGGTGTTTTTTTTGGAGAAGGTATGGTCTCTCTGATCTCTCAAAAAGGTGAATCGAGAGTTTGTGGAATTAGAGAGTTGATAATTGAATTGGTGTTAATTATAGGAGAAGAAGGATTAGAAATATTTAAAAATTGAGGAATTAGATCCACCAGGTTTTGTTTTTCGATGTTTGATGGAATGAAGAATAATCTGGATAGGATTGGCCGAAATGACTGTTTGAGCAGAGGAATGAGACTCTTGAAGTTCTAGTTCATGTTGTTCTCCTTGTCGTTCTAGGCTGATTTGTGTAATCGGTGAGGAAGGAATAGATTGAGTAGCCCTTCCAACCTTTGTCATGATAGAAATGTTTGTAAGTAAAACCAATTCAAAATTGAAAAGAAATGTTTAAATTAGAAAATAATTATACTTGGACAGATTTTCTTTGTTGAAGATGTGGGAATGAAGAGGCCTCTGATGAATCATCTGAGTCTGAACCATTGGAAGATGAAGAAAAAATATTAGAACGAGATGATTGTTGACTTTCATCAGAAGTGCTTTAACTTGATGATCGCTTCTGAATCAGAAGTTGCACAGTAGATATAAGGTGTATTAAAATATATATGACTATCGAAGTTCAAATAGGAAGAGTTGATTGAATGTTTACCTCTACAGATTTTGAAGTTTTGGTTGAAATTTTCTGGACTTTTTGTTTTGGTTGTCTGAGTTGTATAGAAGCTTCAATTTTTATTTTTGGAGCTTTTTTGGGTGAGGTCTCAGTTACTTGGAGAGTTTTTATTGAAGATTCTTTGATCTTATCCAAGGTAAGATTGTATTAAGAGTAGTAATTGTTACACCCCTCGATGAAAGACTTAGGGATGAAGGCACTACAAACATAAGACAAGTGGGAATAGTTGTTTTTATATGTCTGGTTCATGTCGAGATACCTTTGGATGTATTTTTTCAACTTGAATTTGAAATGACAAAGAGCATTGTGTTTTCGAGGGACAGGTGATGGAATAGCTTGAGAAAATCCCATTTGTCTTGCAACATAATGGGGAGAATGGAGAGTCACCTTGAATTGCTCTTTCTTGTATTGAGGTATTTCTATCGAAAATACCTGAACAGCAAGAAAATTTTCCCAAGTTGCACTTGCCACGTCGTTTTCATCATCGTCGTCGAAAAAAATGAGACATTCGAACTAAGGTGGTCTACAGCTTCGACGTAAAAAAGGGGGTGAACGTCAAATCTTCGATCATTCTGGAAGCTTTTGCAAGAGTGGAATAATGAAAATATAGCCCAGAAGAGATCTTCAGTCGAAGTGGTGTTTTTGAAGTTCGGTTGAAAAGGAGCTAATCGAAAATCTTTTATATGCTGTTTCTCTAAAACGTTGCCCCCATCTTGCTTCATGAATTTTTTAAAAACAGCATTTAACCAGATTTGTAGAAGCCAAAGAGGACCACCCACATTGATTGAGGATTTGTTTCGAAGGCAGTCAACTAAGTGCCCTAATTTGTCATATAAATTTCTCAAAATCAATTTGGCCAAGTTAAATTTGTGACCTTCATGAAGTAAGGTAGCCAGTGGGAGGAACAATTTCTGCATATGAATACTCATCGAGTAAAAGATAATTGCATTCAGCCAGTAGTATAAGAAAGCAACACTTTCTTTATCAGTCACAGGATCGTTTTCGTGACCCATGTGGTAATTGATGAAATCACTATAAGAGTTCTTTTAAACTATCTGATATGATCGAGTTGGTTTTATACCGAATGTAGTCTCAGGACAGTTTATTGGAAGTCTAGTAATTGCGACAATATCAAATAATGTGGGTCCCACCATTCCACAAGGAAGATAAAAATTATTGGTGGTTTCATTCCAGAAACTCAGTACATCCCCAATCATCCAATGATATGTGGTAGGTGTGAAATGGGAGAGACGAAGAAGGTTGTAGATACCTTGTGCCCTCCAAGCAGAACCTATTGATGGTTTGAGGTGTTGATACCAGGCAAGGAAGTCATCTCCTCGGGGGTGATTTTTGGGTTATTTCTGAAGGATTTTTTGTGATCAGTAAAGGGGGCAATGAAAAGGTCCTGCTTGATGAGCAAATCCTCTCCTTTGGCACTGGAAAAAACTTGGGCATTCTTTTTGGTATGCTGCAAGATTTGTAAAGGACCGACGAAACAACAAGTTTTTTCATCGGCAGTGAAAAAGGGATAAGAATTCTTTTGTTCTTGGGCAGATTCTTGGGATCTTCAATAATAATGTCATTGAATCGATTCAAAACCTGCAAATCAGGTTGTTCAAAGGTTTCGGTTATGAGGCCTTTGCTTTTTTCTTGAGCAGATAAGGTTTTTGGAGCAGAAGAAGAAACCATTAATAAATATATGAAGGGAGTTCTGATGATTGATTTGTCT
This sequence comes from Arachis ipaensis, assembly GCF_000816755.2. Lineage (NCBI taxonomy): Eukaryota > Viridiplantae > Streptophyta > Magnoliopsida > Fabales > Fabaceae > Arachis > Arachis ipaensis. The sequence continues at coordinate 14,126,899 of NC_029789.2, read as the reverse complement.
ATGAAGAAAAAAATTTGCGTAGGAAGATTCAGAAATAGTAAAAAAATTTTAAAAAGAGAGGTGAAAGTTGAGAGACGAAAAATTAATGTTGAGTAATAGTGGAAATTTTGTTAAGTAAAAATGAAGGAGGCGCGTAAAAATGAAGGAGGCACCCTGCCATTTCATATTTTGCATTTTTTAAATTTTGAAATAAAGAAACTTCTTTGAAAAGGGAAAGTGGAAGGAAGAGAAACTGTTAGTAGTGGGGAACGTGTCGGAGTGGGCACAAATAAATGAAAATTAATAAATTTCATTTAAAACAAATCTATTTATTATTGTGGTGAAGTTAGAGCAGATAGGATTAAGTGTTTTATTTTAAAATGTTATCGAAGAACACATTAATCCAAATGGGACAATTTGTTGATCGAAAATATTAAATTTCGAGAAATACTATATTCAAGATCTAATGATTTTGTATTTCAAATAATAAAGTTTGTATCGAGAAGAGTTTTGTCAAGGAATGTGAAGCAGGAGCTAATTGACGTATTCAGTTGAGGAGCTGGTTGGTGTGTTCATTTGAAGAATTAAAGATTTTGAAGGTTATTTTAGTGGTTACTCATGTTAGGCAAAAGGAGCGGGAACAATTACTCGAAGAGTAGCATGCGAGGGAGTTACTCTTAAATCTGATTGGTCGAAGATTCTTATAAATAGATGAAAGACCAATGAAGAAAGGGTTGAAACTTTGCTTCAGAAAAAACACTCACATCCTAGGGACTTTCTGAGTCTGCATTTGAGTCATTTTTTTGTAGGGTTCCTTTCATTATTTTTAAATTACATTTACATTTTCTGTAACCTTTATTTTCTCTGAAAATTTATCCAAATTTATCTTTCAAGCAAATTTATTCTTTCTGTTTTCTTTTAAGTTTTAGTACTTTGTTTTCAATTTCAAAGTCCTCTGATCTTGTCGAAAGCAATTTACTGCTTTATTTAAATTCAATGCAATTTCTTTCGATTTCAGTCAATTTATTTTCAAAGTTTATTTTGTTTATCTTTCAGATTCCTTTTATTTTGTTTCATCGAATAGGTTCTTTGATGTACTTTAATAAAATTAGTACTCAAAAAGCGGAATAGATTTTGCTCCCAGACCACTAGTTATCGAACCACTTTCAATTTGTTAAAAATCGACAAAACAATTTTATGTTTCACTATATATTTTATATGATGACTAATTTGGTGCTAGTTTTAGTAGTGTACACCTACTATAGTTATAATTTTATATAATCAATTTTATTTTCATTCTTTTTAATTACTCACTTTATTTTTTTTTGTCTTTTTAGGTTATATTTAAATACTCTAAAATAAGAATAACACTATNNNTTAGACAGACAAAAGTAAAAAAAAAAAGTTGTAAAAACATACATTTTATTGTTCTAGAAAATCCAAAGTAAGAAAAAAATTTGATTATAAAAATAATTGTGCAAATTAGCAAGAATATAATGGAAGGGAGAAAGAGTAAGAGATATAGAATTACATAGAAGAAGATAAAAAAATATATGAAGTGAATTTTGATTTATATAATAAAAATGAGTAAAACTGTAGAAGTAAATATAAAGATAAAAAAAATGAATTTGATGATCATGATTTAAAATAAATGAGAGAAAATATATATGTATCCGTAGTTAATGATGGTAATTAATTAAGAGTTAATAATTACAATTAACGAGAAAATAAATGTAATTATAACTATTTTTAATTAGAATCATTATAGATAGAAAATAATTAAATTTGGATGGTAATGCAAAGAAAAAATAGATACTTATACAATAATATTTATATGACAAAACTATAAAATTATAAAATGTTAAGTTGTCAACTTTTCATTATGTAGGAATATTAGTGTTAACTTTTAAGAGGAGTGTTAGGTGATCAATAATTTTTGTGATTTATAGTTATTAAATAGTCATTAATAATATTTTTAATAGTGTGAAATTTCATCTAATAATATAGGATTATTCATTTTTGTTTTGCTGATTACATACTAATCAAAATTTAATAAAGTTGTTGATCTCTAAACTTTTTCTTTATATAATATAAATAGAACTAAAATTGATCCATCCTAATGACGTTATTTAATGTGGGACATACTTATTGGTCAATTAGAATACACTTGTCCCGTTCTTTTTGCTTGTGCTTCAAATTTTCATATCAACCCACCATCATCCAAATTTCTAATATGTATATATAGACACACTTGTGTTTCAAAAGTCCTTGTGTCATGAATGCACTCTGGGAATTGCTCTTGTCACACCAAAGATTACGCTGTTGAAATTTTGGACCAATGGGTCCAAATTCTAATCCAACTCCTTCAATGTGTTGAAAAGAAATGAAAACACCTCACAAATGTACACAGGAATACACGAGGATGCACTAACACATTGAACAAAATTTAAAAGAAAAAGGATCATATAATAATCAAATTCGTCACTCATTTTTTAAATTAATTTTTTAAAGATTAAATTAGTCTTGTATATTTTAAGGGATTAATTTAACTCTATAATGACACATCAATCAATTATTTTATAATATATAACATTAATTTGTTATCATATCACGTATCACTTAATGTAATATGTTATTTTTTAATTTATAGAAAAATTAATTTGACTTGTGATAATAATTTTTAAAGATCAATTAACTAATTTAATTTTTAGAAAAATAATTTGAAGAATAAATAATTTTTCGAGAATGAATTGAACATTATCCCAAAGTTAATAATCTGTTTGTTTAATTAACTAGCCTTGAAATTCGTCAAATAGTAGTGGTATATAAGATTTTTAATTCGAGTCATGTTTGTCTTAATGACGACTGCATTACTCTCTTATTACGCAAATTACTTTCTTACATTATAACTTAATTACTTTTAGCTATGTTCTTTAAATAGTTAGTATTAGGTCATAGGGATTCTTCGGTGACAATGCATTTTAACAATTATTTTATATTGGGAAGTTACTAAGTTATTTTATTAATGAAGAATTTGAACTACTTCGTGTATAATTGAATTCAATTTGAACAAGCACATGCACCTTTAATATATCTTTTGGGAGGATGTATTGCTATACATAACACATAGATTTAGTGTGTGTTTGGATTAAGTTTCCAAAGGAACGTTGATATAAATGTACTTTTATGTATATAGAATGATGTGTAAATATAAATATATGAATGAAATTAAGATAAAACTTATTTATTTTTTTTAAAATATAAATTTGATAAAAGAAGAAAAGGATATGATTAGTAAACAATAAATTAGTATGTTATAAATTTTCAACAGCATTCTTCATTGAATGTTGAAGTAAGTCTAATATTACTTTTAAAAAACGTACATACAAAAAATACTAAAAGTTGATGAAAAAAAAAAGCCAAGCCAAATAAAAAGAAATGCCATTAAAGAAAATAAAACATATATTTGTTGAATAAAATATTAAACCAAATACTCATAGTTATAGTTGTGACTTTTCAAATGGACACTTGTTTTGAAGTTCAGTCAGGATGATGATTCCTTGGTGGTAAGATCAGTGTCTTGTGGTATTGGCAGCAGAATATAAGGGGCGCCTTTGTTTGCTAGCTAAAGCTGTCATGGATATCACTCCAATGGGGATGGGTTCCAATCCCACATTAATCTCAGTTTAACCGCATAACATGGAGTAATCTTTATCCTTTTAACCACATTATACACACAAAATTACATGATCTAACAGTGTATAATAATTATTATTTTTTCCTTATTAAAATACTAAGTAGCAAAATTGGTATTGTATGCAGTGTAGTGTATGCTTGATGAAGATTTTAATTGCTGTGTAGAGTTTGAAGTACTATATATATATATATATAGTGTGGATAATGTAGAGTGTAGAGTTTGAACTTTGAACACATCAATAAAATTAAAACTTACTAACTTGCTGTTTGGTGCCAGTAGACAATGGTGGTCGTACAATGATATGGTTGATCTGGTAAGGAATCCATGAAATGCTTGGTTATATCTTTTTTATTGCATGCTTCCCTTTTAAAAGTTTTAAACACTTTTATTAAAAGGGTTATGCTACGTATACATTAAAATCAGCCATCAATTTTACAGGGACGACTTACCGGGGGCGAATGGAGGCTTCGGCCCCATCTTTTTTAAAAAAAGATTAATAGTAATAAGTTATTAAGTATGATTTATTTTTTTTAAATTTATTTAGTGTTTAGTCTAATATAAATAAAAATTCAGTCTAACCTAAATATTAATGATTTCTAATATCTAAAAAGTAAGTAACAATATTAAGAAAATATGAAAAGATATTATTACTAATATTTTTTAATTAAATAAAATTTTTCAATTTTCATAAAGTAGATTTTTTTCTTCTTGTGAGCGTCTTTCTTGATTCATTTGGTATTAATTTTTTCTGTTTCAACTACTACAACTGAGAGTTCTTTTTCAGCTATGAATATTGTGAAGAATAATTCAGAAACAAAATGAAAGATAAATTTCTTGCTAATTGTCTTTTAATTATATTGAAAAGAAAATTGCAGAAAAATTTGACACAAATTCTATTATCGATGAATTTTATGAAACGAGGAATCGACCACTTCATTAATAAAAAGTACATATATATTTTTTGTACTTTAAAATATATTCTCTATCACTATATTTTTGTAATGCATTTTACATTATATAATTTTTTGCATAATTTTTTAATATTATATATAGGAAAAGTCTAGGGGGCCAGCAACTTTATTAAATTCTGGCCAGCATGTAACCAGCAAAGAAATGTGAGCCATTGGATAAAATCTCACACCATTAAAACCATCATTGATGGCTATTTGATGGCTACAAATCACAAAAGTTGCTGGTCCCCTAGCATTCCTCTTATATATATTATTGGCCCCTCAAGATACTATTTCTGGATCCGTCCATGCCATCAAAGTCAGCCACTAGTATAAAATACATGTTGGAATATAAATAGAAATACTTGAATTCGCGACCTCTTAGATGAGTATAAAGACATTTAAACTATAATTCGTTGACTTGGATGAATATACTCTTAATAAACATTAAAGTGAAAGTAAATGGATTAAAGTAATTTATCTTATACTTTCTTGCATTCGTTGTGTATCTTGGTCCTAGTTTCAACCAGTCCACCTGCTATTCCACTGTTGTGATGGCTTATAAGTTATATACTTATATATATTTTATATTTATGGTCTGTGAGTGATTCAACACATCAAGAAAAAAGATTATCGAAACTTTTATAAAGCTTATTACTTACATGTCTAATCAATTAAGATTTGATTAACTTACAACAGTACAACAGAAGAGATAAGACTTTATACCGTTTACCCCAAAATATAGTTAGAATTTTATAATTTCCTTTCTTTTTATATATACATAAAATAAGAAGAACTGACGGCATTACTCAATATTTGCTTATTATTGTTTACCATGTACATTGGTCATAAATATTAAATTCTGTATGGTGTAAGGGGAAGAGAATGAGTGCGCCAAAGAGATTTTAAAAGGGAAGGAATTGAGTAGAATTGTGAAGATGTTTGGCGAAGGGTCGTGTGATAATGAACTCACAACTGCTACAGTAATATGGTTCCAGACAGCTCCAACTTGCAAGCAACGTGTTAATCATAATTAGCTTATACATTGATATGACCATTATATATTATTGCTGCATATACATATATATATATATCACCCTTGGTCTTTGTACCTAACTTCCATATTGAGTACTCTCTGAGGCCAATCCTTTTATGTTGAATATTCACTTTCTCTTTAGCTAATATACTAATAGTATATGTATATTATGGTCTCTAAAAATTCACAAATTAAAACAAAATGATGCTAGAATATACTATCTTAATACAGTGCCTTGAAAGCTAACATACATTTATGTGGCATTTGTCTATTTGAGTTGCCTTAACCTCAAAATGTGATAATAACCTACAAAAAATGTTTGAGTGTATATATAACCTCTCCTTTTCAGAGCTTTCCACACGAAAATAAGAGAAAATAACAAAATCAAATAAAACCACATCTCCCCTGCATCAGCTATATACGATGAGTCCTCTACCAATTACCACAAAGAAGTTTTATCATTTTTTTAATATAATAATTTGATATTTGAAGCTTAGACGCAGGGGAAGACTATAAAGTCAAAGACCAAAAATTGGGGTTGTCACCTACCCTATTCTAATCTTCTGCATGTAATAAAATATTAACATGTTAAATTAAATAGCCGCATGGCAGATGCACAACAAGGACATGTATGTATGCATCACTACCTCAATGTTGTTTGATAAAAGAGATTTGACTTTGATATGATCTATTCTTCGCACGGAATTAAGATACTACTGCCAATCTGCCATATTATAATGGCTCTTGGCCTTGTTGATAACCTTGCCAACCCCCATTTCTTTTTTAAAATTTAATTTGTTTCATTTGTTACGGTAGGCAAAAATGTTTGAAAACGCCCTGAATATAAACCTCATAGTTGATCAATGCATGGAATAATCTTAGCTTATAATACACAGCCTGCTTTACGGTTCATGCATGTTTGGTACTTGCCAAAGATACTAAACCAAAATTGTGATTTAATTTACCAACTCATGCACGCATCCTTATTATACTTGTCCAGCAGTGGAGTGAGCCATAGAGCATCATATATAAAATATAGCAGTGTAACAGAAGATTTGTGAAAGAAATTGTTTAATCTTTTTCTATTAGTTAGATAAATATCCATCTGTAATAATTAATAACTACTTATATTTTGCTTCAATTAATGAGCGGTGCTGTCATTGTACTGTTTTATCCCTGGAACATCATATTCCCTGTAGTCCTAATTAAGCCTTGACGAATATTTTCTTAACCCTTGAATTGAGTCATATTATTAGGCATGCATGTCCCCTCTGTATTATATCTTTCTTTCTACCAAATGCATTAATGAGATTATGATTCATTATAAACAGGGGCATAGGAAAAACAAAAGTCAGCGAGCGGGCTAGGAATGGTTATTTGTGAGAGGAAAATCAAATCAAAATTGTGGCCACCGAAACTCAATAGATCATTATTGTCCATTCAAAATAACACCAATAATGTCAAATAGATAAAGATCTTCAAATGCTTTAACATTTTCACACCTGGCGCAGCTACTTGTCCCACACACACCGTATACTACACACGACAATGATCTTGATCAACCTTCTTCAAGCACATCAAATTTTAAGCCATAGACATCTTTACATATCCATTACATCAAAGACTTGTGTTAGTAGTAATGAACTAATGATACGATGGCCATCTCTACTTTGTAATCCTAATCAAACAATGTATGATGACTCCCACTCACTTTGAAAGCAAACCTTAATTTACATATACTTTATATTTAAACAAAAAGAGAAAAAGAGTTACACAAGTATTATTTTTCATCATCTCTTACCCTACTCCATCAATAAATTAGCGACACATATACGTGGTGATGACGAAATGGTTGAGTAAGATTTGAATCAGGGGAGTGGATCAGTAAAGGGAGATGGGAAAAAGATAAATCATTTTCGTCTCTAAGAGTTGTTTGGGATGATATAACACATGTAGGTGTGTCTTTGGGTCAGCGTCATATATATATATAATAAACACGAGAACACCCCTTAAATATATATATTAGTTCCAAGGTGGCTTTCAGAACCTATTGGTGGCCCCCAATTGGTCTCTGCCTCCTTTTAATTTTTGTTATATATATAGGTGGGTGTGGGGCAATTGGGTTATTGGAGCAATCAAAGTTAAGAAAGTAGTGTGTTGGTATAGCAGTATGGGGAGACAACCATGCTGTGACAAAGTTGGGGTGAAGAAAGGTCCATGGACAAGTGAAGAAGATAAGAAGCTTATGAACTTCATCATGAGCAATGGACAGTGCTGTTGGAGAACTGTGCCTAAGCTTGCAGGCCTTAAGCGTTGTGGAAAGAGCTGTCGTCTTCGTTGGACCAATTATCTTCGCCCTGACTTGAAGAGAGGCCTCCTCACTCATTCTGAGGAGCAACTTGTCATCGATCTCCATGCCCGTCTTGGCAACAGGTACATACAATCTTATTCCAACACTTTTTCCCTTGTTTTTGCTATACACAAGATTAACTTTATATATATGAATACTTATCTTTGGATGCAAAGCAAGAAATAAGGAAGGCCCAAAACACATAGGTAGTGTTTGTTTACTAAAATTAAAATTTTGGTATTGGGACACAAAATTTAGTCCTTTCAATATAGAAAACACTGAAATTTTTAAGATTGAAAATTGAAATTTTAATAATATTCTTATTTAATTTTTTAAATTTTAAATTTATTCTTTAATTTTTATATTTATCTTAAACTAAACATAATATTTAGATATAATTCAATATATTTTACACAAAAACATAATATAAAAACTTAATTTAATCTCAGATTCTAAGTCTCTGTTTCCTAATCTCCATTCCAAACGCACCCTAAAGCTTACTTAACTACTTATGGTAAAGTTTCTTTGTCTCAGGTGGTCTAAGATAGCTTCAAGGTTACCAGGAAGGACAGATAATGAGATTAAGAATCATTGGAACACACACATCAAGAAAAAGCTCCTTAAGATGGGTATTGACCCTGTTACTCATGAACCTCTTGATAAGCAACAACTAGTTTCATCATCATCATCTTCATCCGAATCAGCAGAGCAATTGCCACAACCTCAACAACAGCTCAGGGAAACTGTTGATAACAACAACGATAATAATGGGGTACCGGTTCCCATCAATTCACAGCAGGAGAACTCGTCGAGTTCGTCACCACCAACTGAAAACTCTTGTTCTGCATCGGGGGATGGGGATGAATCTCTAATATTGAACAGCTTGTGGCTTGATGATACTCCACTCATTGATGCATTATGGGATACTACTCCTACATCTTGGTTATTGGACTGTCAAGACTTTGGCATTCATGACTTTGGTTTTAACTGTTTCAATGAGACTGAGTCAAATGCTCTCCAAACTCTGGAAACAGAGGAAACAAAATGGCATTAGCATTTTAGGATATACATGGAGTACGGTGATGAGTGACCTGTGTATGTTTAAGAAGGTGAACATATATATATAACAGATATAACCTTTTAATTAAAATACAATCTATATATACGTACATAAATACGTAAATATATACCATGGTTTTAAACTAAAGTGAAGTTGAAATTTACTATTGTATGTTCCGGAATATTCTAGGAAGGTGGACGTGAACCTTTACTCTTAATGAGGTTCCTCGCCAACCAAAATGCAAAAGTGATAGCAAACCAAATCCCCCCAATGCCGCATTGCTTGTAATTTTAAAAATGCTGTAATCATTTGTGTCTCTGTTAGGTTTAGGGACAAAATCTGGGAACTGTGAACTGCAAACTGTGTGTTGCTTTTTGCGGTTATAAAACCTATTGTACATGGATGTTGACCTTGAAGCAGATATAATGGTAAATCTTGTTTTTATTGCGGTTATAAATTTTGCTGTTTTTTCTTTCCATTTCTTTGTTTATTTCACATCCTCATGGCTAGACAGGGAGAACTCTGAGATGAACATGCATGATTAAGCAGTTACCATCGGCATTTAAACCTAAATAAAGTAGTGGTTAATGTCATACTTTCATTTTAATTGTGTTAATTGTTGAAACGTGAATTTTTTTTAAGAATTTATCTATTAAGATTTAAGAGTACCTGCTAAGATTACAAATTAAAAAAAAAATTGTTGAAAATATACAAAATTTAAATTTTTAATGTATTTATTTTGTATTTATTAATAAAAATATTTAAATTTTTTTATTAGTGATAAACTTATCATATGTCTTTAGGACACATATTAATTAATTTTTTTTAAGAAGACCACTTAGGTAAAAAAAAAATTCTCTAAAGTGACAATGTTAATAAAGTAGTAAATGATGCTTTAATCACCTTTAAATTTGTAACATTTATTATTTGTGAGCCTCACTGTCTTAGTCTAAGACTGATTAATGGTGTATTTTTTTTAAAGTGACAATATAATTTTAGAAGAGCCAAATCCCAGGTAAAAAATTCTTATTTCATCTTTTGCTAATAATAGTTTTGTATTGTATTTTAATTTGTTCCTATGTAACTTATTCTGTATTCCTTTTCACATATTATTAAACTTTTTAAAAGATTTTTTTTTCCAAAAAAATTGAATTGGGCTAAAACAAAAAGTGAAATAGCTTAATTATTAGTTTTTTTTTTTAAATATTGTTTATACAAAAGAAGTATATCACAGTAAAAACTAAAACGGAAGCACATCACCAAATAATTTATCATCTGAATTATATATGAATCAAATCGATGATAGGACTAATACCAAAAAACAAAACACCCTACTATATAGATTGAAGTGGTACAGAGAGAGAATATAAATTTTTTTATAGTTATTTTGTATTATTTTATTGTTATTCAAAATGTGGGTCCTACCTTTATTAATCTCTATTTCATTCTATTAAAGAAAACATCTGTAAACTTATATCTTTACCATATAATTCACCCCAAAAAAATTGATAATAGCACTAGAGAGATTCACATCACGTTTCTTAAGTTCACAAAAAATAAAAAAATAATAAAAAACGTTTATATTTGTGTGACATATAAAACAATTACCATATTATTATTATAGGAGCAAAAAAAGTCCAACTGACTTAAAGTACAATTTTCTTATATTGTATTTAGTATTTTTTTTTTGGACTTCCTCCTAATTAAAAGTA
>NC_029789.2:14101370-14116084 GCF_000816755.2 Arachis ipaensis | reverse complement strand
AAAACGAGGATTCCATTACGCCTCCATTTCACTGTTAAGTTACTTTTCCTTTGATGAAACCTCGAAAAGCCCCCACCTTGAACGTGAACCCTCGTCTCCTCAAAACTCAGCCTTCCAGATCCTCATGCCGAATGCTATCATCCATCCCATCGCATCACCGACCGTATATATTACCGAAAGCTATCTCCAACGCCGGTCATAATGCATCCGGAAGAAGCACTCGACGCCCTTAGTAACACTAGTGACGTCGTCCGAAGTCGCGAACAAAAATCCCGCATTTTCGACCGCTTCGTCGATGGAATGTACATTTGGAGAAGAAGGAATGAATGCATCATCCATTTACGAAGAGTCTTTTGTCTTTTATGAATGTGTCTTCTAATAGAGGTATCTTTTTATGCATGTGTCTTCAAGAAGTATATATCTTGTTATGTATGTATCTTTTAATGCAAATGTCGTTTGTGGATGTGTCTTTTAAATGGAGGTGTCTTTTATGAATGTGTCTTCTACAGGAGGTGCCTTTTTGTGATTGTATCTTATACAGTAATGGCGGAACTCAGATAGACTTCCGAAGACCAGTGGTTGCTCGCCGACGAAAGCACGAGCGGCACTGACCATCGTTGACACCGGCAATGGAAATTAAACGCGTCCAAGGATGGAGGAGGGAGGTCGGGAAGGGGACTGTCGGGGGTTGAGGGATGAGGCTGGACTTGAACGGTGAAAGATATGGTTAATTCAGTGATGGAGATGGCATGTGAGAGAGGGTCAATGACACAATTATGGTAAAAGGGGGGAAAAGATGAACGACGCTGTTGTGGTGGTGAAAAAGAGGGAAGGTGAAAAGTGATATCTGAATTATGGTAAGAATGGGTAAATGAGGAGATGATTTTTTGTTGTAGTAGGCTTTGGGGTTCAACCCAATAGAAGTTGGCAGGATCCCTCTTGATTACCTAGCAGGATTGAAACTTTTTTTTTACTCTTTTAAACATATTTACTTCTATCTGATTAGAGTGTGGATCAGATCTGATCCAATCTAATCATCTTATAGATCGAATCATATCCATAAATTATGGATTAGATACGGATAAATACCATAGATTTGTGAATATGATTCGATCTATGAACACCCCTAACTACTGCTATAAGTTCGTTGTTGCAAAAGTATGCTTCTTTTTTATTATAAACCATTATTAGATTTTAATAACCATTAAAACAACTTAATTGTCAACAAAGAGATAATACTTATATTGACCTCTAAAATTATATTCGTGTTTCAATCTAATTTCAAAAATTTCGATTTACTCAATTTAGTCTCCCAAAATTTAGTAGTTACAACTCACATTGGTTCTTAGTCTTATTTTTGTCACAGTCTCATAAAATCGGTAACGACATACTGAGATGGACAGAAAACTGCTACGCTGTACTTTCTAGCAACTATTTGATGTGACAATTGAAACTTTTTTTATCTTATTTTTTTTCTAGCAAAATACTTAAAACCCTAATGTGAGTCACAGATACCAAATTAAAAGATCAAAATAAGTAAATTGAAACTTTAAAAATCAAATTTGAAGGTTGTAGAAGGCTTAGAGAATGGAGTTGAATCTATGATCTTCTTTTATGTTACTGAAATAACCCTTTTAATTCTAATTCTGTTTGAACTCAGCAGTGAAAAATTTATGAGACAATTTATTTTTATCTCATGAATATCATAATATAGAACAGAGCAGGGAAGAGAGAAGCTGACACCATCATGTATCCTGGTTCAGTTGCCTTGTGCAATGTAACCTACATCCAGTCTCCACCACAACAGAGGTGGAATTTCCACTATTGTTAAAGTATTACATACACCAATTCCACAGGATTGACACAATCCTTTGACTCTCAAGTTCTAACCTAACTTGACTTGGTTATGCTAATACCTAACTCTTTACTCTTAGTGCTAACCCAACTAAGAAAGGGGTACCTCACAGGTACAAGATACAAGACACAGAATCAACCTAAAAAAATTTGAAATCACTCTAGACTTTTCAATCAAGTGTGTTACTCTGCCTCTTTCCACTCTTAGGCTTTTACTTGAGCTCTCTCATTCTGCCTTTTACCTCAAGAGATTACAGAAAGATAAACATTGAAAAGTAAATTACAATTTGCAAAACTTGAAGGAGATTGACTCTTCAACAGCCTCTTTGCTATGTGATAAACCAGATTTGCTAGCCTCTGATTCAGTTCTTCATTCTGGCGGAATGCTCCTTTGACTAGGAAGCACTGTCCAAGTGGATGAACTTCTTTAGAGAGCTCTTCTCAGAACATACACCTCAAGAACACTGGTTATCTCTCCTTGGTCTCTGAATGGTGAGAAAAACTTCTTTTGTATCTCCTTGCATGTTGCTGAGTTACACTCCCTAGGTCAACTCTCGAGCTGTGTGCTTCACCAACCCACCATCTCACTTTTTCCCATTAATCCTCAAAATAGGAATTTTGGTTTTGACCTTCTCTTGTTGACCGAAAGCCACAGGACAGCAGAAACAAATATTTTCAATGGTAAACCCAGATCTTGGCCATTGAAAAATAACTTGGTCCCCAAGACACACATATGACCGTAGATACACAGTAGTGAAGAGCAGAGATCATCTTTCCCATGTAACCCATAATGGATAGGCAGAATGTTGAAGATGAAGAAAAGAAGATATGATGCATGTATAAGGAAATGAAATCACCTTTTGGCTTCTGACTTCTTGATACAGTTTGATGTGGGTGATTAGACTTCAACCTTTTGCTTAACCTTCTCTTTCTTGCTTCTTTGGTGAACAACTTAGGGACTAAGCTTTCTCTTACTTCTCTGCTTTCTGACCAAGAGAAAAAAGTGTACGTTGCTTTTGGTGAAATCACATGGGAAGGGTTTGAATGAGAGAAGCAATCGGGCTTGGATCGCGTTTGATTCAAGTTCAGCCCATTGGTTGCTTGCTTTGTTTTCTTTGGGCTGCCTTTGTATATTAATTTTGGCCTGCATCACTAAACCAAAATAATCAAAACTAATTGGGTAATTAACCCAATAATCTAATGTTTGTCATCATCAATTATGTTAGTTAATTTCTTAACTCAACAATCTCCCCCTTGATGACAAACATATTTAAGCATTAACCAAAAGGAATTGAATTTTAGTAAAGTTGAAAAACTTCCCTTTGAATAATGTTTCTTACTTATGTGTTACTCCCTCTTTCTTTTTCAAGAGTAGCTCCCCCTAGATTTATGCTCTTCTTTTTGTTCCTATTTACATTATACTTATAGAGAGAACAGTAAAGAACTATACAAATTTATCTTGACAAAGGGAGTTTAAACAATTAGCACCACAAATCCAGTCCAATACTGAGCATATCATGTCAGCAACAAAAACAAAGCATCAAGGTTAATCAAGGGCAAACCAGCAACATCTCATATACAACAAGTTCCAATTTCATGGCAAAAAAAAATCACAACAGTAGCAAAAATTACAAATCAAATTTTCATGCCAAAACCATTGTGCCACCAGCAATCAAAATCATAAAAAAATTTAGTAGCAGCAGTTAAATTCACCAAAAAATTTACTGCTCATGCTATTACTCTCCCTTTTGTCATCAAGGGTGGAGCATAGACAACATCAAGCAAAATCCGCACCTTAAACCTGCAGGAAAGTGTTAATGCACAGTCTAAAAAATACTAAATTAATTTAAAGTAAATGCAGCAGTTGTTAAGGTATTACAGTCATCCGAAATAACAAAAGTAGTCCAAAAGTAACAAAAGAAACAGTTTTCATGAGACAAAAGAGAGCAGACAGCAGCAGCTTCATGAGACAAATCTAGGCATCCGAACCAGTTCCCTCTGATTCAGCTTCTTCTTCAACATCAGTGGCATGATCTTCATCTTCAATGAACTTCATACATACAACCACCCTATCCCTTGATTTTCGGAGGAAGTTCTCATGCTTGCTTGCTAGCTTCCTTTGTTCCTTACTCATGGCAATCATGTGATTGGATTGGGAGACAAACTTCTGGACTACATCCTTGACAACATTAAACAGAGCAGATTTTTATCCAGTAGAGATAGAAGTGCCCTCGATGGAAGGAGGAGAAGATTCCTCAGGAATGAACTCATCATCTTCATCATCTAGTACAACCTTTTCAGTGCGAGTAGGTCCCTTATGTTGTTTCACTGAACCACCTCTCTTTAGGTAAGAGTGTCTATTCTCATACGACTCATTAGACAAATCAACACCAAAATGTTCAAAAATACAAGTTAAGAACATGCCATAAGGGAGAGCTTTATCTTCCTCACTTCTAACAGAATCAAACATGTATCTTACTATCAAATAAGCAAAAGAGATTTCTGTTTTAGTGAGAAGGGCATACAAAATAAGAGTGTCAGTGTATGAAACCCTTTGATATGAACCACTTTGAGGAAGTATGATGTGATTTACAATACGATGCAACTGAGCACGTTCATAACTCAGGACTTTATGAGTAGGGGTGATGCCATCAATCAGAGAAACATGTTCACAAATATGAGCCAAAACATCATTGAAAAATATACCTACTCCTTCATCCCACTTAACCGAAGTATAAGCACAAGGCCCAACATCAGTATACTTCAATGAATCACTGATTGTTTCATCATTTAAAACAATGCCTCGGCCCTTAACATAAGAATGCACACTTCCCTCGTGATATGTCATGTTAGCATAAAGCTCTTTGACCAAAAGAGGGTAAACAGGCTTTTTGATGTTAAAAAGGTGATTCCAGTCTAAAAATTCTAAATTTTCAACATATTGAAAACCTTTCTTTTTCAGGTTTGGCAAATCAGCAAGAAAAGAGTGACACAGGGTACAGTACTTAATAACTCCTTCATAAAAGTCATTGTTCACGGCAGGCCTAAATCTATAAGGATTATAGTTGGAGTGAGATGTCATGAAGTGGGATTTATGAGCAAAAGGATCAATGTCTGGTTCTCTAACAGATTTGAAAGGGAGTCGAGGTTTACCTTTTTGAGAACGCAAGGAAACAGAACTTGTCTTAGGTTGAGTGGGCTCAGAGGTAGGTTCAGTCGCTGTTGGTCATTTCCCTTTCGATGAACTCGGCTTCGATGAACTAGGTTTGGATGGAGGTTTCTTCAGAGGTGGCATCGGCTTGGAAGAAGGAAGGAGCCTTGAAGGGTTCTTAGTACGAGCCATGGGATCAGTGCGAGGAGGAGAGGTAGGAGGAGAAGGTGAGGGAGTGAAGGTCTGATCTCTTAAACGAGTAGAGGGCTTCGGTTTTGATGGAAGTTTAAGAATCTTTTCACGAGGAGGTTTTCGTGAAATGGTTTTCTTCCTCGTTTGGGTGGTTTCAGGTTTTGAAGAAAGAGAAGCAGTAAAGGTAGTGGTAGAAATCGAAGAGTTTGCAGAGGAGTTATGAGGGGAGAAGGAGAAGCGTTGGTAACCGTACCCAAGAGTTTTCTCAAAATATGCAACTGCATCACCTCTGATATGACTATGAAAAGACTTGACATAATAAAAAGAAAGATTTGATTTTATTAAAAGTAAAATAGAAAGTAATTTCAAATTTGAAATCTTTTGACCAAAAGAAAACAAAAACAAGGAATAAAATAAAATACACAAAACAAACTCAGAAAAAGTAAATAAATGTAACACTCATATTGGGCCCAGAGGTGGTTTGGTTTAAGGAAACATATTGGACTACTCCAGATCTGATTTTTGAGGTTGGCCCAGGTGACTCTGTACTTGTAAAAAGGCCTGAGAATGCTGATTTAAAAGAAGGTTCTTCACTTGCCTAGAATTGTCTTATACCTATTTATGAGACAAAAACTTCAACAAACACATCAGCAATCAATGAATCATGGCTTAAAATCCCTAGACTAGTCCTAAGCATGCAAAATCTGTCCTCAGTTAGTGGTTTAGTAAAAATATCAGCTAATTGCTCCTCTGATTTAATAAATTAAATGCTAATATCCCCCTTTTGAACATGTTCTTTTATTGAGCAAAATTTCACTTCAATATGTTTAGTCTTAGAGTGCAAAACTGGATTTTTAGAAATATTAATGGCACTCATATTGTCACACAACAAGGGAATATTTTTAGCATTTAACTTGTAATCAGCAAGTTGTGTTTTTAACCACATGAGCTGAGAACAACAAGAAGAAGCAGCTATAGACTCAGCCTCTACAGTGGATAAAGCCGCTGCTGGCTGCTTCTTACTTGACCAAACATTCAAGGACTTTCCAAGGAAGCAACATAAGCCTGATGTGCTCCTTCTATCAACTCTATCACCGGCAAAATCTGCATCACAATAACCAACTGCAGAAAAATCATCAATCTTAAGATACCAACGACCAAAATTGGATATGCCATGAACATATCTAATGATCCTCTTAACTACAGAAAGATGAGACTCTTTAGGTTTAGATTGGAACCTTGAACACATTCCAACGCTTTGCACAATATCGGATCTAGAGGAAGTTAAGTACATAAGAGAACCAATCATTCCTCTATACCTAGTCTCATCTACATCTTTCTCAGTTTCTCCCTTGTCTAATTTAGAATTAGGGTGCATGGGAGTTCCCATGGGTTTGGCATTTTCCATACCAAATTTCTTAACTAGTTCCTTGGCATACTTCTCTTGATGAATGAAAATACCATTTTCAGTTTGTTTAATTTGTAGCCCAAGGAAAAAATTAAGTTCACCCATCATGCTCATGTCAAATTCACTTGTCATGAATTTTTCAAATTCAGCACAAAAGGATTCATTGGCTGATCCAAAAATAATGTCATCAACATATATTTGGACTAGAATGAAAGAATCATTAGAATTTTTTATAAAAAAAGTAGTGTCTGTGGTGCCTCTTTGAAAACTATTTTTCAAAAGAAAAGTGCTAAGTCTCTCATACCAAGCTCTAGGAGCTTGTTTCAAACCATAGAGAGCTTTTGATAATTTAAAAATATGGTTGGAAAATTCTTTATTTTCAAAACCAGGTGGCTGCTCCACATACACTTCCCTATCTATCACACCATTTAAGAATGCACATTTCACATCCATTTGATATAATTTAAAATTACAAAATGCAGCATAAGTTAAGAGAAGTCTTATGGCTTCCATTCGGGCAACAGGGGCAAAAGATTCATCAAAGTCTATTCCTTCTTCTTGGTCATATCCTTGTGCCACTAGTCTTGCTTTGTTTCTAGTAATGCTACCATCCTTTCTTAGCTTGTTTCGAAAAATCCACTTGGTGCCGGTCATTTTCTTTCCATTCGGCCTTGGAACCAATGTCCAAACTTGGTTCTTCTTAAATTCAAGAAGCTCATCTTCCATTGCCTTTACCCAAGAAGGGTCATTAAGAGCTTCTTTGACATTCTGAGGCTCCATTTGAGAGAGAAGGGCAATGTTTGTTTCTTCATTTGCCTTTCTAGTTGAAGACCGAGTTTTAACCCCATGAGAGACGTCCCCAATGACAAATTCCTCAGGATAATTCTTCAAGAATCTCCATTTACAAGGTCTGGTGGACTTGGAGGCAGATTCAGTTACCAAAAGATTCTGGGTACTGCTGGTTTCAGGATGTCCTTCAAATTCATGAGACAAAATGGAATTGTCTCTTAAATTTTCAGCCACTGCAGTTTCTGGTTCAGCTTGTCCAGAATTTTATTTTCATGATTTTGTGCAGTCTCATCATCCTTTTGAGCTTGATTCCCTGCATCCCAATCTTCCAAAACACTTTGCACCAAGTTAGTATCACAAAATGTAACACGTATGGACTCTTCAATTATTCTAGCATCTTGATGATAAACTCTATATGCTTTACTAGTTGTGGAATATCCTACAAATAAACACTCATATGCCTTTGGATCAAATTTTCCCAAATTTTTTTTGTTATTTAGAACAAAATATTTACATCCAAAGATATGCAAGTAGTCCAAGTTTGGTGGGGAACCTTTCCAAAGTTCATAAGGGATTTTCTTCAAAAATTTCCTTCTGATAGTTCTATTCAAAATTTGGCAAGCTGTGTTAACCGCTTCAACTCAAAGAAATTTTGGAACATTGCTCTCACAAAGCATAGCTCTTGTCATTTCTTGAATGCTTCTATTTCTTCTTTCCACAACACCATTTTGTTGTGGTGTCATTGGACAAGAGAAGTTGTGAGATATTCCAAATTCCTCACAAAAGAATTCAAATAAATGATTTTCAAATTCGGTTCCATGATCACTTCTTATAGAAGAGATCTTTAAATCCTTTTCATTTTGAATTTTCTTGCAAAAGATTTCAAAGGCCGAAAAGGCTTCATTTTTGTGTGCAAGAAATAAAACCCAACCAAACCTAGAATAGTCATCCACAATCACTAAACTATAATGTTTACCACCTAGGTTTTGAGTTCTTGTTGGACCAAACAAATCAATATGTAGCAATTCAAGTGGCCTGTTAGTAGAGATGTCTTCCTTTGATTTAAATGAACTTTTTGTTTGTTTTCCCATTTGACAAGCATCACAAGTGATGTCTTTGTCAAACCTTATCAAAGGAAGACCTCTTACTAACCCTTTCTTTACAAGTTTGTTTATTTGAAACATACTTGCATGGCCCAATCTCTTGTGCCATAGCCACTTTTTAGATTCTTTAGAATGAAAACACGCTACATTTTGATCCTTTAGTTCATCAAGGGTGAGTCCATACACATTATTATAATGCTTAGCAATGAAAAGCATTTCATTGGTCTTTTCATTTACCACACAGCATTCAAGTCTTTTGAAAGTGACCAAATATTCTAAGTCACACAGCTGACTTATACTTAAAAGATTGTGCCTCAAGCCATTTACCAAAAAGACATCATCAATGAAAGTAGAGTGCTTATTACCTACTTTTCCAACAGCAACTATTTTACCTTTTTCATCATCTCCAAAGGTCACAAAACCTTCATCATACTTGTTTAGTTTGATGAAGTAAGTTGACCTTCCAGTCATGTGCCTTGAGCATCTACTATCTAAGTACCACATATCCCTTTTGTTCTTGGATGCTAGACAAATCTGCATGAAAAACTTCAAGTAACCTTAGGTATCCAAATTAATTTGGATCCTTTGAAGTTAATCCATCTTGGTTGCCCAAGTGCATTGAAATCACACACAACATTGTAAACTTGGTTTCCCACCATTCTTTTTTCAATGAAGCATTGGGAATGTGAGTGACCAAATTTCTTACAATTTAAATAACGATTTTCTGATGCATATTTCTGAAACTGAGATGATTTATTTTGCTGGAAATGATTAAAGGACTGGAATTTTCTGGTTTTTAGAAGAGGTGCTCTTCTTTTTGACAAACTGATTTTTATTGAGATTGTTCCTCTTTGCAAAAGTGTTCCAACCAGAATTTTTTGAAACATTTGTACTTTTTGAATACGAGGTTTTGTTGTAAAATGGTGGATTTTTGAAAGCAACCTCCTTATTCGAAATGTATCCCAAACCTGGCCTATCTTATGTTGTTTCGGTTTTTTAAAAAGGCTCAATTTCACTAGTACAAAATTCATCAGATTCCTCCTCATGTGTGGAAGCATTTCCAAGATCAGATCTGTTGGAAGTGGATTTAGTTTTTGATGAAGATGCCACAAATTTTATAGAGGATTCATTAAAAACTGTACTTTCCTTGGTTATATAACCTAAACTGAATTTTTTGAACAATGGTCTTTGGCTTGCAAGTAATTTGTCCAAGTTACTGGAACTTTGAGCAAATTTTGCTAAGTTGTCATTCAGCCTCTTAACCATTTTGTTTAGTCTTTCATTTTCAGCAATAAGTTCATGAGAAGGATTCACAATGTGCTTTCCTTTTAGTTTTTCAAGTTCAGATTTTAGAAATCTATTTTCTTCAATAATTTCCAAAGCACATTCAGTTTCCTTTAGCTTTTCTCTCAAAAAATCATTTTCTGCTTTCAATATATCTTTTTCAGATTTACACTTAGTGTATTTATCCAGCAGTTTTAAGGTGTTTAGTGTAAGATCGTCAATTATAGCATGTAAATCATCTATAGATAAGTCATAGTAATTTACCTCATCAAGATGATTATTACCAGCCATGAAGTAGATTTTATCTTCACCTTCAGAATCTTCTTCCTCATTGGAGTCATTCTCAAGATCCTCCCAAGCTGCCATGAGCACTCTCTTCTTTTCTTTCTTCCCTTTGTCCTCCTTCTTGAGCTTCGGACAGTTTAGCTTGAAATGTCCAACCTCCTTGCAATGATGACAAGTCACCTTACTCAAGTCCATCTTGTGTTTCTTTGAGGTTGAACCCTTGTACTTGCCCTTGTTCTTCATCATCCTTCTAAATCTCCTAACAAAAAACATAAGCTCATCATCTGAAATACCATCACTAGACTCACTCTCTTTTGATTCTATTTTTGACTTGAGGGTTGTTCCCTTCTTCTTTGAGTCCGGTTTTGTGTGTGTGATTTCATAGGCAAGGAGTTTTCCTCTCAGCTCATCATAATTTATAGGGCTTAGGTTATTGCTCTCGACTAGGACAGTGGCAGTGGTTTCCCATTTTTTTGTGAAGCTTCTAAGGAGTTTTCTCACTAGGGTTTGTTCTAAATAGTTTGTACCCATAGCATCGAGGTTGTTGATTATGATTGAGAATCTCTCAAACACTTCATCAATTCTTTCTCCATCCTTCATATTAAACATCTTGTACTCTTTTCGCAGCATATCAATCATCGTTTCTTTGACTTGTTTAGTGCTTTCGTGTGTAACTTGGAGTTTTTCCTAGATTTCTTTGGCTGTCTTGCATCTAGACACCTTTCGGTACTCTTCAAAGCTGATAGCACAGTGAAAAAGGTTGATGGATTTAGCATTCAGCTCCATCTTCTTCTTATCGTCTTTATTCCATTCAGCTTCTTCTTTAGGAGTCACCACTCCATCAGCACTTGTTTTTGTTTTTGCTGGAATCTTGGGACCACTCACAACAATCTTCCATTTGTTGTAGTCAATGGATTGAATGAAGATTCTCATCTTCTCTTTTCAGTAGGCATAGTTCTTCCCATTGAAGAAGGGTGGCCTGTTGTTTGACTAGCCTTCAGTTAGAGTATAGGCAACTGTGGTTGTGCCTAAGTTGTTCGCCATTGGACCTTTGCTCCAAGCGGTGAAGCTTGATTCTTAAGACCTTAGCTCCTGATACTAATTGAAGGTTGTAGAAGGCTTAGAGAATGGGAGGTTGAATCTATGACTTTCTTTTATGTTACTGAAATAACCCTTTAATACAAACTTTCAATTCTGATTCTATTTGAACTCAGTAGCAGAAAATTTATGAGACAATTTATTTTTGCCTCATGAATATCAGAAAGCAGAATAGAGCAGGGAAGAGAGAAGCTGACACCATAATGTATCTTGGTTCAGTTGCCTTGTGTAATGCAACCTACTTCCAGTCTCCACCACAACAGAGGTGGAATTTCCACTATAGTTAAAGTATTACATACACCAATTCTATAGGATTGACACAATCCTTTCACTCTCAAGTTCTAACCTAACTTGACTTGGTTATACTAATACCTAACTCTTCACTCTTAGTGCTAACCCAACTAAGAAAGGGGTACCTCACAGGTACAAGATACAAGACACAGAATCAACCTAAAGAAATCTGAAATCACTCTAGGATTTTCACTCAAGTGTATCACTCTGCCTCTTTCCACTCTTAGGCTTTTACTTGAGCTCTCTCATTCTGCCTTTTACCTCAAGAGATTACAGAAAGATAAACATTGAAAAGTAAATTACAATTTACAAAACATGAAGGAGATTGACTCTTCAACAGCCTCTTTGCTATGTGATAAACCAGATTTGCTAGCCTCTGATTCAGTTCTTCATTCTGGCGAAATGCTCCTTGACTAGGAAGTACTGTCCAAGTCGATGAACTTCTTCAGAGAGCTCTTCTCAGAACATACACCTCAAGAATACTGGTTATCTCTCCTTGATCTCTGAATGGTGAGAAAAACTTCTTTTGTATCTCCTTGTGTAAACCCCGATTAAATTAGTAGATAATTAGTCAATAAATTAGTTTTTAATAAGGAGGATTAGAAATGTGAATATTATATTAAATTAGGATAGAGCTCATCGAAACGAGAATTTTGACACTAATTTCGAAAAAATCGGTCCAAGATTGGACCGAACGGGCCGAACCGGGCCCAAACCGGGCCCGTGGGCCCAACCAGCCCATCACTTAAGAAGACCGAAGCCTTCTCTTTTCTTTCATTCAGCGTAAACGAAGCTTGCAGCTTCCAGGGAGAGGAGAAATGAGAAAAAGCTCCCGAAACCTTACGTTAATTTCCGATCCTCGTAACTTCTCCGTCCGAGCTCCGATCGCCGCACCGTTTGCGGCCACGCGTTCACCACGTCGAGCTCTACGTTTTTACCGAAACAATTTCATGGGTAACTCACTATTTTGCACTCAGCCTTCTTTTCCCCCAATTTTCGAATTTTAAGTGGGAATGTTGAATTTCTTTGATTTTTGATGTTTTAGGATCCAATTAGCTTGAGAGAAACGTTCACTCTTGCTTATGTGAAGTTTGGGTAATAGGACAGGCATGCATCATCTGCATATTACTTGAATTACTTGCTTGTGCTTTAATTGGGTGTGCCTATATGTACTTGCCATTTTAAATGTGTATTTGTTACCTGCAGTATTTGTAACCTTCTTGTGCTTGCCTTTATCTGTCTATTTGTCTGTGAAAATACATGATGAAGTTGGAGGTATGGAGGAATGGCAGTATGGGACTTAGATTTAAGGTTAAGTTAAGTTGGGTTTAAATATTTTTAGAAAATCACCTTTTATGGCTCCTGTTTAATACTTTAAGCTCTATAATCTGAGTGTCGGCGTTCTAGGATTGCCTCTGGCATTCCCAGGACCTTATATATTATGTGTGTGGCACATTTACCATACTGAGAACCTCCGGTTCTCATTCCATACTATGTTGTTGTTTTTCAGATGCAGGCCGAGAGACATCTCGTTAGGCGTCTGGACCCTTGAAGCGGAGTGGTTACAGAGTTATTTTGTTATGCTATGATGTGTATATATGTACTTAGTTTTCTCTCCGCATATCTTGTTCTTTTGATCCTCCTAGAGGTTTATGGAGAGGCAGGATTGTGTATATGTACTTTTGGGTCTTGGATATGTATGTATATATATGTAAATATTCTCTGGCCAGTCTTGACTTCGCAGGCTGAGTTAGGAGCTTGTTATTTTGTATCTTTGGCACTCTATTCCTACTTCTGTTATCATATGTATAATAGTTATGGTTTCCTTAGCACGCAGGTTAACCCGTTCCTAGAGCGTTGCGCTTTTATTTTGCAATTTTTGTTTCCTCTTTTCTTCAAGGCTCCTAGCATATTATAATTCTTCTGCTATTACATGTACTCATTTTATTTTAGAGGTCGTAATACCACACCACCTCTATTTTACGGCTTAAGCGTAAAGCTTAGTGTGGTAGGGTGTTACACCTTGCATGTTACTGAGTTACACTCCCTAGGTCAACTCTCGAGCTGTGTGCTTCACCAACCCACCATCTCACTTTTTTCCATTAATCCTCAAAATAGGAATTTTGGTTCTAACTTCTCTTGTTGACCGAAAGCCACAGGACAACAGAAATAAATATTTTCAATAGTAAACCCAGATCTTGGCCATTGAAAAATAACTTGGTCTCCAAGACTCACATATGACCGTAGATGCACATCAGTGAAGAGCAGAGATCATCTTTCTCATGTAACCCAGAATGGATAGGCAGAACGTTAAAGATGAAGAGAAGAAGATATGATGCATGTATAAGGAAATAAAATCACATTTTGGCTTCTGACTTCTTGATACAGTTTGATGTGGGTGATTAGACTTTAACCTTTTGCTTAACCTTCTCTTTCTTGCTTCTTTGGTGAACAACTTAGGGACTAAACTTTCTCTTACTTCTCTACTTTCTGAGCAAGAGAAAAAAGTGTACGTTGCTTTTAGTGAAAGCACATGGGAAGGGTTTGAATGAGAGAAGTAATCGGGCTTGGATCCGGTTTGATTCAAGTTCAGCCCGTTGGTTCCTTGCTTTGTTTTCTTTGGGCTGCCTTTATATATTAATTTTGTCCTGCATCACTAAACCAAAATAATCAAAACTAATTTGATAATTAACCCAATAATCTAATGTTTGTCATCATCAATTATGTTAGTTAATTTCTTAACTCAACAAAATTGAAGTTTGAATATAACTTTAAAATAAAATTTTAACTTATGTAGTGATTATTTTAAATGAAAATAAAATAAATCAAAATATGTTTTCAAATTTAAGATTTATATACTAAAATTAACTGAGATTTTCCTCTAAATTACAATTTTAACGAAATAGTAACTTTAATTATATTAACCAATATCCCAATCAATTACTTTTATGTCTTAAAAAAAACTGTATATGAAAAGAAATTAATTAGTTTGTCCACTTTAATAAATAGTTATTTGACTAAAATAAAAGAAACTATTTTTTTAGAATTTTTTAAAAACTAATTAATATTATATATATTTTGTTACACTACATTTAATTATAAAATTTTGATTTATTTTTAATATTTATATTAAAAATAAAAACAAATTTAAATTAGTAAATTTTAATCTATAATGTAATAATAATATAGTAATTGTTTTATATATTGCATAATATAAATTAATTATTTTTTATTTGTAAAAATTTTATGAGACTTGAAT
>NC_029789.2:14099795-14101103 GCF_000816755.2 Arachis ipaensis | reverse complement strand
TATTATTTTTGAAAAAAAAATTTAAAAGATTTAATAATATATGATAAAAAACATTGAATAAATTATAAAAAAAACTAATTAAAATGCAACACAAAAATATCTTTAGTAAAAGATAATATAAGCACTTTACTTGAGTGATTTTTTCTAATTGGACTTAAAATTATTCAGCCGTAGATGGAATTTGAGTGAATACTGTATTCACCTAACATAACGTCATGTATCACTGTATCGGCAATACTGCTTCACTTTAATTTTATGAGCATACAAACTTTCTCTCCGTTTCCCACCAACGCCTCAGCATTTTGCTAGTTATACTCCATTATCATTTATCACTTTAGTTTCCTTTATTTTACCATGTAGAAAAGACTAAGAAGGATGAAAATATATACAATAATGATCAAGGAACCGAATTATTGCATGCTAGACAAATGAAAAAGCATAGGAGTATAGGACATTTCGTCGTATTTAGCGATAGATAACTTATTTGACTCAGCAAGTAGTGGCGGGATCGTGAATATTGAATATTCTCGTTGCTTCTTGTGTTAGAAACTTACAAGTTACAATTGTACGCGGCAAGAATGCTATGATTGGCGGGTGCATGTAGCTGCTTTTTCATATATAAATGAAATTGAAAAGAAAGTGGTGACCGCATTGTACAGTATATACTAATTAGATATATTTATTATGATAAAAGCAATTGAAGGATTATTTTTATCTCTGTTTAAATGGATTCGCACTACCAAAAACTTAAAAGAAGCATTATATATAACTCTGAGTTAAATGATAATTTTATAAAATAATGCATGTTCACATGGCTAGCGAAGAGGAGATAGACTAATGATAAATCATATGAGCAAGCTATATAGAGTGACATTCCAAACATGAAATAGAAATGGTGTAAGCACCCTACGATACATGTGTTGGTCCATATATCCTGATTTGAATTGATTGGGGAGTGGAATGTTAGATGTGGATCATATGATTCTGATTTTGATTCTGATTGTGTGGCTTTAGCGGATATATGGGGGAATGTCTTGCCTCTTCCTTTGACTTGCACTGGAATTCATGAATTCGGTGCCACATGAAAAGTGCTTAGCGTGCACATAACAATTAACACTCATCTCAGCCACGGCCTATGGATGATGTAACGGCTCTCCAAATTTAAGAATTTAATCATAAAAAATATTATTTATACATCAAAATTAACTACTAAAATCAGTCACTAATATATTTGTATATAAATATATATAATTTAATTTATTTTTAATATATATTTATATTTAGATATATATTTTATACTACTAATTA
>NC_029789.2:14098907-14099357 GCF_000816755.2 Arachis ipaensis | reverse complement strand
AACGTTATTAAACTCAATCATTTATATTATTTTTAATATAATACTTTATTTAAATAATAATTATTTTAAAATGAGAGAAGTGTATGTTATAAATAATTTGCAAGGGTATTTTCAAGGGACAACAATGAAAAAGAATTATTATTATTGTTGTTGGTATATTTTCATGTATTTATAGAAAATTTCAAAATAATTTGAATAAGGATAATATCTAGGATACACTTAATAAGACTAAACCACTAGCAATCTTAGTCACAAAAAAAAAAGCAGAGTGCTAGAAACTAATAATTTTTGTGATTTGTAGTCATTAAGTAGTCATTAATAATGTTTTTAATTGTATGAAATTTCATTTAATGGTGTAAAATTATTCACTTTTCTTTTACTGGTTAGATGCTGTCCAAAATTTAATAAAATTACTGCCCTAAATTTTTTCAAAAAGAAAACCACTGGTAA
>NC_029789.2:14094424-14098854 GCF_000816755.2 Arachis ipaensis | reverse complement strand
ATTGAAAAAAAGTATTAAAATATTTAAAAATATTATTTATATGTCAAAATCAGCTAATTATTATTAGTATTTTTTAGTTTGATAGGTCAAAGATTAATCCATTGCTAAACGGAGTTTCATTTAAGAGTTTACTACTATCCAATAGATTGCTGCATACACATGACAATAGTGGAATGCCTGACATTTTGGTTAAGTGGACTAACGAACTAATTAACTCAAGTTGATTATATTATTTTATTATTATGTATTTAACCATGTTTTGTTGTCAAAATGATATAATTGGAGCAAACGAAGTTTGTTGTTTTTAAGAATAATAGAATGTGGCCTAATCTAATAGAATGTTTTCAGTGTACCTTGTTTAAGATAATGGTCAGGGGAAGAGACGCCTGTTGGGAGCATTGTGTCCTATTGATGCAACCAGGCAGAAAGTCACATGTAATTATTGTCGACAGGAATCAGTGGAAGTGTTTATAGGATGAAATTCCCTTTACCCAAATTGAAAACAAAGATGTTATACCCTGTACTCAAGTTCCAATGGATGTAAGGGACCATATTCAAAGTATACTAAGTACTCCAAAGAAATCAAAAACACCAAAGAAAAACAAGACAGATCAAGCTGCTGTTCTAGCAAATGGTCAACAGGGTAGCTCTTCTGCTAGTGGTGGCTTCCATAATAACATGGATCTAGTAGGCAGAATAGTAGTGCTTCTCTGTCTTTGTTAAGATAGTGGATGTTTCAGGTCATGATGATTATGGTACTTACTTGTTTGAACTTCTTGAGTCAGTTGTGCTGGAGATTGGTGTAGAAAATGTTGTCCAGGTCATAACAGATACCCGTGCTAGTTATGTTTATGCTGGAAGGCTTCTCATGTGGAGGTATGGTTCTTTGTTTTAGTCTTCTTGTGCTGCATATTGTATTGGTAAGATGTTAGAGGATATTGGTAGATAAAATTGGGTAAATATAGTCCTGGAAGAGGCAAAGACCATCACAAAGTATATTTATAGACATGCATGGATTCTTAATATAATAAGAAAATTCACTGGTGGAAAAGAATTAATCAGACCAAAAATTACTAGATTTGTCAGTAATTTCCTTTTCTTGAGGTCCTTAGTGATACAAGAGGATAATTTGAAGCACATGTTGGCTCATTCAGATAGATTTTGGAAATATGCACATGAAGCTGTGAGCATGGTTGATGGGGACATGCCTGCTATAGGTTATATATCTCATGGAATAGAGGACCAAAGTTGCCATTAACTATTGCATTCACTCAAGGGTTCCATTACATTTATGATTTTATTAACATGTTAAAAGCATGATTGCAGCCCTTACACTGTTAAATTTTAATTATCAAGGATATTATAAGCATGCAACAAAACAAATGTGTGTGGTAGATTATTACCTTTAAATTATTGCATATTTAATTCTTTTGGTTCTGTAGGTGATTGGTGGGCAAGTTATGGCTATGAAATCCCCACTCTGCAGAGTGGAGGTGGAGCTGCGGCAAGGATACTTAGCCAACCTTGTAGTTCCCTTTAGTAGACATGTAACTGGAGCACTTATTATCCATAACAAGAAAAGCAATAGAATGGAGGTGAAAAAATTCAGCTGATTGTGCATTGTAATCTTTGGTCAACAGCGAGTTTCCAATGTTGGGAAACAAAATCTAGACCTATTGTATATCATGAAATAGATGTCAGTTGTGAATGGCCTAGTGAAATAGAATCTTCAGCTTCTATTTTGGATGATTCTTGGTTGGACGATTTGCCATATGAATGCAGAAAGTCCTTAGCATCATGTAACATTTAGATAGTACATAAAATTAATTCAAAATTGCATAGGTAAAGTTATTATCAACTTGATTAATGATACTCAAAATCTTATAACTTTCAAACTTCCTTTGGACATTGTGATAATTTATGCACTATATGTTAATGCCAAAAGCCCTTTGGTAATCTTGTGGTTCTGGATACAGTTAAACAAAATATCAGATGATAATAAAAGTAAAGCAGTGAATCTTTGAGTACTCTGACTCTGACTATCTTTTTAGATATCTCCCTTTTATTTATATTCCTTATAACTAAATGGATTAAATTCATGAAATCTGTGTTATGACGTTGATGGTTTGCGTCTTGGTAGCATGTTAAAGTCCATCATGAAAATGATGATAATAATAATAAAAGATTAGTTGCCCTTTTGGTACGTTATTGGTTTGCAAGATGATATGCATCATCCTAAATACAAAATAAATTTCCATTTTCATACTTAAATTCAGTATATATGCCTATATTGTTTATTGGCTATAATGTACGGTGTTTGTTGAAGTGTCCTTCTATGAAGCAAATATGAAATATGAAATGGAATCAGTCCATGTAGCAGATAGCGTGGCGCAAGAAGAGAAGAGTGAAAAGAGTTAGGAAGAACGACTGAGTCAGTCAAGAAGAGTAAAAAGTCAAAACACTGAAATTAAATTACGGGAATGCCAGTTCCTATCTCATTCATCTCCCTTGCAACCTAAACTGTGTCTTTGGAATCCGATCCCATTTCTCAGAACTAAGAGAATCAAATCAAAACCATCTTCTCCTGATCCTTCCAAGAAACCCCAAAAATGTCGCTGCTGAAGACGGTGGCGGTGTCACACAACAACGTCGACAATAACATGCTGCCATCAACACCGGGCAAGTTGAAACCAGAAAAGTACCAACCCTACAACCACTACATGATCCACCGTCTCAGGCTATCAAACTCACCCTTTGGTCCTCAATCTTCCTCGCCTTCATCCTCTTCTTCTTCATCCTCTCCCCTCCATCTCCTTCCCCCGCCGCCAACCGCCGTGAATCATGGGGAGGCCACCACTGGGAGAAGCGCGTCACCAAGTCAGCCTGCAGGAACTCCGACTCCGGATTCACCGTCCTCGTCACCGGCGCTGCCGGCTTCGTCGGCTGCCACGTGTCCCTTTCCCTCAAGCGGCGCGGCGACGGAGTCGTCGGCCTCGACAACTTCAACCGCTACTACGACCAGAACCTGAAACGCTCCCGCCAGAAGGTGCTCTCAGGCGCCGGCGTCTTCGTGGTGGAGGGCGACATCAACGACGCTGCGCTCATTCGCAAACTCTTCGACGTCGTCCACTTCACCCACGTCATGCACCTGGCCGCCCAGGCTGGCGTCCGCTACGCCATGCAGAACCCGCATTCCTACGTCCATAGCAACGTCGCGGGGTTCGTGAACCTTCTAGAAGCTTCGAAAGATGCGAACCCGCAGCCAGCGATCGTGTGGGCCTCATCGAGTTCCGTGTACGGACTCAATTCTAAGGTACCGTTTTCGGAGAAGGACAGAACTGATCAACCGGCGAGTCTTTACGCCGCTACGAAGAAAGCAGGTGAAGCCATTGCTCATAGCTATAACCACATCTATGGGCTTTCCATCACTGGATTGCGTTTCTTCACTGTTTATGGTCCTTGGGGTAGGCCTGACATGGCGTATTTCTTCTTCACGAAGGATATTCTGAAGGGGAAGCAGATCACTGTGTTTGAGGCGGCAGATGGTGGAACAGTTGCGAGGGATTTTACATACATTGATGACATCGTGAAGGGGTGCTTAGGGGCTTTGGACACGGCGAAGAGGAGCACTGGCAGCGGGGGGAAGAAGAAGGGGCCTGCGCAGTTCAGGATATATAACCTGGGGAACACTTCGCCGGTGGCGGTGAGCGAGCTTGTGAGGATATTGGAGAAGCTTCTGAAGGTGAAGGCGAAGAAGAAGGTGATGGTTATGCCGAGGAATGGGGACGTTCAGTTCACGCATGCCAATATTAGCAGAGCGCATAGGGAGCTAGGTTACATGCCCACCACAGATTTGGAGACAGGTCTCAGCAACTTTGTGAAATGGTACCTTGATTTTTACTCTCCCTCTACGAAGAACCCTGCTTCTTCGTGGTGATGTATCCATTTGTATCAGCAAATAATTACTATTACCATAATCTTTTGGATTTATAATGTCTTTGCCACTGTACAGTTTTTGGTTCACTACTACTGAGAAATCAAGTTGAATCACTTTTGCCTTGATTGATTGATATATCTGTTTATCCACAAATGATTAATTAATCGAACATGGCAGCTTCCAATTTGACATGTTTTGCTCAGCATTTGAACTAGTTTCTCTTGTGGTGATAGTAACTTGATACTCACCCTAAATGGCATTCACAATGAATTCTGTTAGGAACCAAGAGGGGTTTAGCCAAAAATAAGCCAACAAGCAGTTTTAAATTTCACTCAATATTAATTAATAATCATTAATTAATGATTATTTAAATTTTATATTTTAAATGATATAAAATTAATGATTATTAATTATCTTTATTTAAAATTAGCTAGTTAAAAATTGTTTACTTATAATTTTTTTAATATTATTAATATTTTAATATTTAAAAAAA
>NC_029789.2:14080266-14094283 GCF_000816755.2 Arachis ipaensis | reverse complement strand
TACACCAAAATATAAGATAAAGAATTACTTAAATTTTAAGAAAAAAATATATAAAACATATGAAAAAGAATCATTCAAAATTAATAAAAAAATCATCCAAATCCTAAAAAAAAAACATACAAAACACAGGAAAAAGAATCATCCAAAATTATATAAAAAAAAGAATCATCCAAAATTATATAGGAAAAAGAATCATCCAAAACTAATAAAAAGAATTGTCCGAAATTTAGGAAAAGAAACATAAGAAACTAGTTAAAAGAATCATCAAAACTAAATAGGAGGAGGAGAAGACTGCAGGGTGGCCGGCAACGACGTCTTGGACAGCGTTGCGTAGATGGTGCGGGACTCATGGTAGCGCGTTGCAAAGAGAAAGCTACGGAAGTTGAATGATTTAATTAATAGTGTGAAAATAATTGATAAGAAGAATAGTGAATTATTGCACTATTTTCTGAAAGAATTAGAACCACGATAAATTACAGCACCGCTAACGGCGTTAAAAAACGAGTGTTTATCGGTAAAGATGCGCCGTGAATATACCTTGAATGGAGGAGGTTGATACTTCTTCCCTGTTTGGATTAAAAACAAGGGTTTGCCTAACTCCATAGAAAGAGAGAGAAAATGAAGACTCCAAAGTAGGTTTGGTGGGCTTTTCTCCGTGATACCCGACGAAAATACCTCAACGTATCCATTCAAAATTGAATTTTCCATTAAAACCAATTAAGTACAAATATTTTATAAAATAATTGAATAAAATTAATTAAGATAATTATAAATTAATCAAATTATTTATTTTTTAGCTGATCACTTCTTAATTTTATATACTTTTTTCATTCACAATTTATCACTTGGTCCCGATGTTAATGCCATTTATCCAAAGCAAATTAATTGATGAATGTTGTGATAAGATTTGTTACGTGGATGTCCATTTATGATGGGCGGTGCAGTATTCTCAAGGAAGAATGCTTTTAATAAGTGTTTGAAAAAGTTACCTCCTCTACTTATATAAATAGAGGCTCAAGCCTCTCACAGTAACACAATAATAAGAATATTAAAACATTTCTTGCTCTCTCTTTTCATATTATTCTCCTTCTTACATACTTTATAATATTATTAAATATATTAATTGATATAGTAGTTCTAGTGAATATTATTACTATAGTTATCTAATTATATTTTCATATTTTATATTTGTTACTTCTTCCTTATTTATTTAATTATTTTACAACCCGTTATCAGCACGAGACTCTGATCAAATTTTTAGGAAGGCTCAGGTAACAAATTTTTATTATGTCGAAACTCTCTCGTCTTGAATTCAATGCTCTTGATATATCTGGAAACAATTATTTATCATGGATACTAGATGCTGAAATCCATCTTGATTCAATGGATCTTGGAGATACCATTAAGGCTGAAAATAATGCATCCCAAAAGGATAAAGCCAAAGCCATGATTTTTTTTCGTCGTCATCTTGACGAAGAATTGAAAAATGAATATCTCACATTAAAAGATCCTGCAGATCTTTGGAAAGACCTTGAAGAAAGGTATAATCATCAGAAAACGGTGATACTTCCTCAAGCCCGATATGAATGGACACACTTGCGTTTACAAGATTTTAAATCTATAAATGAATATAATTCTACAATGTTTCGAATCACTTCACGAATGAAATTATGTGGGGAAAAGATAATTGACCATGATATGTTGGAGAAAACTTTCTCAACCTTCCATGCCTCGAATGTGCTCCTGCAGCAGCAGTATCGAGAAAAAGGGTTTAAAAAATATTCTGAGTTAATTTATTGCCTTCTTGTTGCTGAACGCAACAATGAGTTGCTCTTGAAAAATCATGAAGCGCGCCCAGCTGGCGCTGCCCCATTTCCTGAAGTAAATGCGGCAAATTATCCCAAAAGAGGTAAATGGCAAGGTTTTAATAACAAAAAAAATTATGGAAGGAAAAGGAATTATATTCAAAAGAGAGGATCTCACTAGAAGTGGGATAAAGAAAGAAATATCGAGCAAAATAAATCAACAGAGGATAAGTATTTCCGTTGTGGTGGAAAGGGTCATTGGTCATGTACCTGTCGTACCCCAAGGCACCTAGTCGATCTTTACCAGGCATCTTTGAAAAAGGACGACAAGGAAAAAGAGTCGAATTTTGTTTCAAATGATGCTGAAAATTCCACCACTCATTATGATGTATCTGATTTCTTTGAGGACCCTGAAGGAAATATTGGTCATTTGATAAATGATGGAATAGTTTAATATGTGGGATTGTGAAGTATCTATGTAAATAAATAATGTAAAGAACTTATTGTTAAATTTTATTTTCTATGTATTTAAGTTTCAAATGTGATGTATATAAATAATGAAATATTAATGTTTATGAATTTTGAAATCATTAAATGTGTCAAATTTTAAAATAAAGTTTTAGTATATGACATTATTTTTATGTGTAGTATTTCTTAGAAAAAATAATTCCGATCAAGTATTCAATTTAACTGTACATACTACTCATTTTATTATTATTTGTCTTTGAAGAGAATGGCAAGGATATGTAATGAAGATGTATGCCTTGCGGATAGTGCAAGTTCGCACACTATTCTCAAAAGTAATATATATTTTACCCATCTTGTGCCAAAAGAGGAATATGTTAATACTATCATTGGCTCAGGCAATGTGATAGAAGGCTCCGGAAGAGCTATAATTTTGTTTCTTGGATGAACAAAATTTATAATAAATAATGCACTATTATCTACCAAGTCCCTGAGGAACTTGTTGAGTTTCAAAGATATTCGCCGAAATGGATATCATGTTGAGACAATAAATGAGGGAAATCATGAGTATTTATGTATCACAACTCATGATTCAAATAAGAAAGTTATATTAGAAAAATTACCCTCACTTTCATCTGGGTTGTATTATACCAAGATTAGTGCAATTGAATCACATGCCATTGTAAACCAGAAGTTTACTAGCCCAAATGAATTCATAACTTGGCATGATAGATTGGGTCATCCGGAAACAACCATGATGAGGAGAATTATTGAAAACTCTCATGGACATTCACTAAAGAACCAGAAGATTCTTAAATCTAGTGAATTTTGTTGTGCTGCATGTTCTCAAGGAAAGTTAATTTTAAGACCATCACCAGTAAAGATTGGATTTGAGTCCCCTGAATTCTTAGAAAGGATTCAAGGTGATATATGTGGACCTATTCATCCACCATGTGGATCTTTTAGATATTTTATAGTCCTGATAGACGCATCTTCGAGATGGTCACATGTGTGCTTATTATCTTCTCGCAACCTGGCGTTTGCGAGATTAGTGGCTCAAATTATTCGATTAAAAGCACAATTTCCAGAAAATCCAATCAAAGCAATTCGTCTTGATAATGCTGGTGAATTTACTTCCCAAGCTTTTGATGCTTATTGTATGGCTAATGGAATAAGTGTTGAACATCCAGTAGCTTATGTTCACACACAAAATGGGTTAGCAGAATCGCTTATTAAACGCCTCCAATTAATTGCTAGACCCTTGCTTATGAGAACAAATCTCCTAACCTCGGTTTGGGGCATGCTATTTTACATGCCGCAGCACTTATTCATTTGAGGCCAACAAGTTACCATCAGTTCTCTCCCATGCAATTAGCTTTTGGCCAGCAGCCAAATGTTTTAAATTTAAGAATATTTGGGTGTGCGATATATGTTCCCATTGCACTACCTAATCACACCAAAATGGGACCCCAAAGAAAATTGGGGATATATGTTGGATATGATTCTTCCTCTATAGTGAGGTATCTTGAGATACAAACTGGAGATGTATTTAAAGCCTAGTTTGCGGATTGTCATTTTGATGAATCAAAGTTTTCAACATTAGGGGGAGAGAATAAGCTTCCTGAAAAGGAACTTAATTGGAATGCATCATCGTTGATGCATTTAGATTCTCGATCAGGGCAATGTGAACTAGAAGTTCAAAAGATTATACATTTGCAAAGAATAGCAAATGAATTGCCTGATGCATTTTCCGATACAAAGAGGATAAGCAAATCTTATATACTAGCAGAAAATGCCCCAATTCGAATTGATGTCCCAGTAGGACAAGTAGCCACTGAAGCAAATTCACGCCAGAAGCGTGGCAGGCCTGTCGGTTCCAAAGACAAAAATCCTCGAAAGAGAAAAGAGGTAAATACTATTCCTGTTGAAAAAGACATTGTAAAGATACCTACAGTTGTCCAAAATTCTGATATAGTTTTAACGCCAGAAGACGTTTAGGTACCTGAAAATTGTAAAAATGACGAGATCACGATAAATTATGTCTTTACAGAAGAGAAATGGGACCGAAACAAGACAATTGTCAATGAAATATTTGCATATAATGTGGCATTAAATATCATGCATGAAAGTAAGGATCTTGAGCCAAGATCAGTCGAAGAATGTCGACAAAGGAATGATTGGCCAAAATGGAAAGAAGCCATGAAGGCTGAATTAGACTCACTCACAAAACGTGAAGTCTTTGGACCTGTAGTCCGTACACCTGCAGATGTAAAATCTGTTGGATACCGATGGATATTTGTGAGAAAACGAAATGAGAAAAATGAAGTTGTGCGCTACAAAGCCCGACTTGTGGCACAAGATTTTTCACAAAGGTTCGGTATAGATTATGAAGAAACGTATTCCCCTATAGTGTATGCGATAACATTGCGTTATTTGGTTAGTTTATCTGCATATCATAAACTGCATATGCATTTAATGGATGTGGTAACAGCCTATTTATACGGCTCATTAGATCGGGATATCTATATGAAAGTCTCTGAAGGACTAAAGATATCTAAACCCTCCAATGAATATTCACAGGGGTTATACTCAGTTAAATTGCAAAGATCTTTATACGGTCTAAAGCAATCTGGACGAATGTGGTATAATCGTCTTACTGAGTATCTGACCAAAAATGGATTTAAGAATGATGATATTTGTTCATATGTTTCATAAAGAAAACTGCATCTGGATTCATTATAATTGCTGTGTACGTTGATGATTTAAATATCATTGGAACTCCTGAAGAAATTCCAACAATTATAAAAACTCTAAAAGAAGAGTTTGAGATGAAAGATCTTGGAAAGACTAAATTTTGTCTCGGCTTGCAGATCGAGCATATAAAAAATGGGATCTTTATTCATCAAACAACATACACCGAGAAGATCTTAAAAAGATTTTATATGTATAAGTCACATCCTTTGAGTACCCCAATGATCGTAAGGTCTTTGGATATGGAAAATGATCAATTCCGTCCTAAAGAAGAAAATGAAGATATCCTTGGTCCTGAAGTACCATATCTTAGTGCCATTGGAGCGCTAATGTATCTTGCTAAAAATACACGACCCGATATATCATTTGCTGTGAATTTACTAGCAAGATATAGTTCCTCTCCAACCAGAAGACATTGGAGTGGAATCAAACAAATCTTTCGATATCTTCATGGAACGGTTGATATGGGATTGTTTTATCCATATGAATCCAAGTCACAACTAGTTGGCTATGCAGATGCTGGATACTTATCTGATCCACATAAAGGGAGATCTCAAACAGGATATCTGTTCACATATGGTGGTACAGCTATATCATGGAGGTCCACGAAACAGACGATAGCAGCAACCTCCTCTAATCATGCTGAAATACTAGCGATTCATGAAGCTAATCGCGAGTGTTTTTTGGCTGAGGAGCTTAATTCAATATATTCTGTCATCATGTGGATTGATTGATCATAAGATAGCTCCAACTGTCCTGTTTGAAGATAATACAGCATGCATTACTCAACTTAAAGGCGGATACATCAAAGGTGATAGAACAAAGCATATTTCTCACAAATTCTTCTTCACTCATGATCTTCAAAATCAAGGGACAATTGATGTCCAACAGATCCGCTCAAGTGATAATCTGGCAGATTTATTTACAAAGTCACTCCCAAAATCCTCCTTTGAAAGATTAGTACATGAGATTGGGATGCGCCGATTTCGAGGCATTAAATGATGTCGGCAAGAGGGGGAGACTATACTCTTTTTTCCTTGGTCAGATTTTTTTCCCATTGGGTTTTTCTTGACAAGGTTTTTAATGAGGCAGTCCCCATCACTAAAGGATATTGTACTCTTTTTCCTTCACTAAGATTTTTTTCCCACTGGGTTTTTCTTTAGTAAGGTTTTAACGAGGCAATAATCCTAAATGGTCATCCAAGGAAGAGTGTTGTGATAAGATTTGTTACGTGGATGCCCATTTATGATGGGGCGGTGCAGTATTCTCAAGAAAGAATGCTTTTAATAAGTGTTTGAAAAAATTACCTCCTGTACCTATATAAATAAAGACTCAAGCCTCTCACAGTAACACAATAATAAGAATATTAAAAACATTCTTCGCTCTCTCTCTTTCATATTATTCTCCTTCTTACATACTTTATAATATTATTAAATATATTAATTGATATAATAGTTCTAGTGAATATTATTACTATAGTTATCTAATTATATTTTTATATTTTATATTTGTTATTTCTTTTTTATTTATTTAAATATTTTACAATAATAAATGAGTAATTAAATTACAGCAGTGTTAGGAGTCAGTACTTTTTTAGATTTTGGAACAACAAACAACCAATATTTGAGAAAGAATCTTCAACAAAGATAATATTTGTAAGACATTTGGAAAAAAATGATAGTTGCTAGCGGAAGGATGGCTAATCAGCCAAATTAATAATGTTATGGATAGCATTACATTGTCGAGATTGAGGATGCCACGTGATCGAGTAAATCATGAAATTCGTGCGTTTTTCAAGAATGACAATTTATTGTTTTGCCTAGACGGTAGTTATTATAAAATTATGAACTAAAGATATGAGGTTGAATTATTAAATTAAAAAAATTGGATTGGATTGATGATTAAATCCATATGCACAAATTGCTTGTGGGTTGACATAACTTTGATTTTGAAATCATCATTCTTCCAGAGGATCCAGATCCCTCCAACGAAACCGACAGCTTCTTCGACAATGGCATGATTGAATCCCATTGCCTTAATCACCTCTCTTCCTTTATTTCCGCTACATTTGGTTTCTACCAGAATAGTGAGGTCAGGTTTCTTTTGGTTTTGCAACTCCTTGAGGGTGCGAATGGTACTTTTGCTCGCTGCCCCTCTAATATTCCACATCATGATCTTCATTATATGACGCAAAAGTCTTATCCAAAACTCTAAGCCAAAACAAAGGCACCCTAACCCAAAAGGTTGGGAAAGCAAAGAGGCTCAAGGCCTCTTAATCATCATGCATATCCTCCCTCGTTAATGAAGGAGGTACTTCTTCCTGTGCTTCTCCTTGGGCTGGTTCCCTTTCAAAAACTTCCATGGCTTCTACTAGATCTTCTGAATTTCTGGCTCCAAAGTCTGGCGGGACTGGGTCAGGCGGTTCCTCCATGTCGCAAGCCTGTATTCCAGTGGCCTCAACCATTTCAGTGATTTGAGAGTCTTGAGTTTGGT
This sequence comes from Arachis ipaensis, assembly GCF_000816755.2. NCBI lineage: Eukaryota > Viridiplantae > Streptophyta > Magnoliopsida > Fabales > Fabaceae > Arachis > Arachis ipaensis. The sequence goes on along the minus strand of NC_029789.2, from coordinate 14,086,769 downwards.
TGTTGTTTGCCCAATTTTCTTGAAAATGAACGGCTTTGTCAGTAATGTTCATGCTAGTATCTTCTTGGGTTTGGGTTTTAGTCTTCGTTTGGGTTCTTTCTTTTCTCATGGTTTGGGCTGTTGTAGGGGCAAGAGTTGGGTTGGTCTGGTTTTGGGTTTCTTGCATCTTGCTATTTGTCTGTCTTGGTTTTGGGCTATTTTTGTGGGTCTGGTTATTTTCTTGTGGGATTTGGTCTTTTAGTTTTGTAGGAGTATTCCTCTCTAGAGCTCCTTTATTTCTTTTGTCTTTTTCTGTGGTTGCCTTGCTTCCAGCTGGATTTGTCTTATCGCTCTCATCCTTCTGTGGTATCACCACAACCTCATTTGTCTCCTTGTCTCCCTCCACTACCTCATGCTGCAGAGCTGCAAAACGAGAGGTGTACTCCCCGTACGACAAAACTTTTTCTTTTCCTTTTTGGCCGTTACTGGTTCCCTCTCCATTTTTCAGTAATTTCTTCCCCCTTGTCCTTTGGACTAGCATCCAAGGGCCGAATCCGTTATTCTCCTCTGCAATTACGCCTTTGCCCTTACTTAACTCCCCTTTTCCAATTCTGCCCCCTTCTTCTTCCTCCGTCCCTGCCTTTTCGTATCCCATTCCTTCATTATTGTTACTGGCTTCTGGTTTTTCTTGTGACCTTAAGCTTCGGCATGAGAATTTTTCATGTCCAAAGCAGCCGCAGTTGAAACACACCATATGGAGGCCTTCGTATTCCACTAGATGAGTGATACCATTGATTTGGTATTGAGACACCAAGGGTTTGCTTAAATCTATCTCCACGCAAATTCTAGCATATTTACCTCTGGAGATGTTTTCTGTTGTCATGTCAATCTTCATGGTCCTCCCAACAATGTTGCCAATCTTCTCCAATATTGTTCTATTGTAATACTCTATCGCAAGGCCTGGGAGACGAATCCAAGTTGCCAGTGTATCTATTGTTGCTGTGAGGGGGTTGAATTCTGGTTTCCACCATCTAATGGTTAAGTAGTGGTCAAGAATTTTCCAGGGCCCCTCCATGAGTGCAAAATCCAAGTCTTCCATATTGTAGAATTTCACAAGGAAGAAATCATTTCCGAGATCGATAACGTCAATGCTGCCGTTCTTCCCCCACATTGTCTCTAGTCTTCTTTTGAGCGCCAGAAGAGAAATTCTCCTTCCCAGGAGTTTAACTATGATTGATTCCCACCATTCCTTGCAAATTTCTTTTTTCAAAGATTTGCTGATCACCAGATTGTATACCCCATTTTCAGTTTTTTCAATGCTAATTTCCTGTTCTTCGTCACTCTCCTCAGCACTTTCTTCTTCCATTTTGTCCTCCTGAAAATCCTTCTCTGCTTCGTTTCCACTTTTCCCTTGTTGTGCTTTTCCTGCCCTGACAGCTTGGGCAAATGATCTCTTGCTGTTTTCTTCATTGTTTGCTCTCATCACTTCGATTACATGAATATCTGCTTCTGCTCCTTCAGTACCCCTTTCTTCTTCCATCCAATCTTCTTTTCTGGCTACTAGTGTAGAATTTCCAGTAAATTCTTCTTCTTCTGCTATCTTTCTCACCTTCTTCAAAGACCTGTGTAGCAGCTCTCCTTCCGACCTTGCGCTCAGCCTTGGCCCATGCGGTCTAGCAGCTCCCCCTCTCACAAAGCCACCTCTCATGGGGCTATCTTCTGTTATCGCAACAAACCCTAGATGATGAAGAATAACACCTAACTACTATTATTTTGTTTTAACTATCCATTATTGTTTATGTAAGATGTAGGGAGATTCTGTTCACCCAACCGCTATCTACAAGGGCCTTGTCAATAAAAGTATAAAATTAAGCATAGCCAGGACAGGGTATGTAGGGCTGTCAAACGGCCCATTTAGCCAGTCTAACATAATATTTGATTAACAAGGATTAAGGATTAGTCACAAATTCTAATACGGCCCAGCAGCATGGTCGCTATTATCCTTTGGTGATAAATTGAATAATTTTCCATGATAACCCATCAGAATATCAGAAGATTAAGAATAATAGTTATTGCTAATGCCCAACCCAATGGAGGCAAACTTGGATTGCGATTGAAAGATTTAGGCAGGGTCTTTTAGAATAACCAAACTAAAGCCCTTTTATAATGAAACTGCTCAACTCAATAAAGACACAACGAACTAGCTTTGTGAATACGCAAGCGATGGTTTGAGATCTTTCAAAAGCTAAATCAAACAGTATGTTAAAATCAAACACCATATATAATACGAATCCCATTAATTCGAAACAGACATCCTAGCATCTTTAGGAGATGGGCACCGTTTCCTGTATAACATATTAGTACCATCTTTACCAGGATTTTACGACTTCTAAATGTCCAAAGCTAAATAAACAGAGAAAATAATTCGAATAGAGATGAATTCAGCCATAAATTTTAAACAGAAGACAAGGAAAATCTGATATATCCCTACTGTTAAACAATCTCTATATACACCAATATAAAAGGTTTAAAATTTCCATCAGGTAATCTCAGAACAGGATATAAAAGTTCCAATAACTTTGAGATTAACACAACACTAAAGGGGCCCTACAGTAGAACAAGAGTGAACCAAATTGGTAGATGGGAAAAGGGCAGTGTTTACAGCAATAATAAGAGAAAGGCCCACAAGAAGACACAGAAACACAAGGAATGCAACGTCAAAATACTTGATAAACACCAGTGAGATATTTATAGGAAAATAAATAGCGCACAGGAAAGACATCAATAATTCAGAGTCCATTCGTTTCTAGTAAATGAATACTAAAGTCTCGAACCAATGCTTGAGAAATGTATGATATAGAAATTCATCACGACAAAGACAGTAATAAGAGTACAGACTACTACCTAGAAAATTCGGCTGTGCATAGGCACTTAATGAAATTTTAACTACAAAACTTAGATTTGCAACGTCCATAATTTACAAAGCATGACATGAAATTGGACTATCATTAACCTGATTAATAATGACGAAGCAGCACTGACCCAACATCATTTCGTGAGAGACGTAACTCCCATTTCAGCATAGTTGCAGAGTTTTTACCCCTCATTCACCTGGCTAAAAGGAAATCTCCCTTCAGCAGCTCCTAATATTTCATTCCCTTGAAAGTAACAGACAATCTAAATCTAATATTGAGATTACACATTAACAATTCCACATAAAAATCCTATTTTAATACTCCAGTCTAAGTCTGACCCAACCATTTGATGGAATAATAATAATAACTCTCACAGGCTCACAGACATATGAAACAAGCTCAAAATTTCACATTAATTTCTCACAGACCTATCAGCGTCCAAAGACGATCTTTGACTCTTTCCTTTTACTTTACATCACAAGAATTGTGTAAGCTACTTATAGTTATAGACCATCTCCATAAAGCTTGTCACAGGACAGAATGATTTGCGCCTTCCTACACCAAACTTAGTAATTTAGACTTTAGATACAGGTTTTATTACTTAGTAAGATTGGACCACCTTTCTTCCGTTCTTTATACTTCATTCCACTTCACTCGAAACTAGAACACAAGTTTGATATACACACACACATTTGCGCAACCATGGCCTTAGTCTATTTAGCCAATAAACAATTACAGCAGAAGCAGATAAAGACCGCTTCGGATCTCACCATACACATATATTCAATCCAAGCAACTTTTGAATCCCTAAAACCACCCGTTGTTAGCTACATGATGACATTAATATGGCAAAAAACCAAAATGCGCATAACATGGTTAACCCGTTCGTCCACTAAAGGAAACGGCACAAAACAAAAACCAAACATGACCAAAAATAAATAAATAAAAAGAAGAAGAAAAAACAGCAATACCGAAATAGCTGAGAAAAAAGAAAGAACACATTTAGGAAAATCCAGAAGCAGAGCGAATGGAATTTGCAAGGATCTGATATGTGAGGAGTTTACTTAGCAACCATTCTGGCGATGAAATCCTCGTAACGGATCTTACCATCGGGGCCAACATCAACCTCCCTGATCCACTCGTCAAACTCAGAGGGCTCGAGCTTCTCGCCGATACTGGTGAGGATGTGGCGGAGCTCAGAGACGGAGACGTAGCCGGTGTTGTCCTTGTCGAGGACCTTGAAGGCGTCGCGGAGCTGGCGATCAAAGGGCTCAGCCTTCATGTGCTTGGCCATCAGATCCAGAAATCGAGGAAAATCGAAGGGTGCGGTGAGGTTCTCTTCGGCGATGATGGCTTTGAGTTGTGCCTGGGTGGGGTTGCCGCCCAGTGACCTCATAAGGATCCCAAGCTCCGACGGAGCGATCCGCCCGCTGCCGCTCGTATCGAAGAGAGTGAAAGCTTCCTTCATCGAAGCTACCTGCTCGTCGCTCAGATCCTTACCCATTTTTCTTTCTTCTTCTTTCGGTTTTTTCTTTTTACGCTTCGCTTTCTATTCTCTCTCTCTCTCGCGGCTGCAAACTGCAAAGGTGAAATTGAAAATGCTAATCGTCCCTCCTTTCTCTCTCACACTCGCGATTTGATTTTATTTGCTGAATGACTATAATGCATCTTGCTTTTTCTATTTCCTTTTGGTTTTCCTTTTTTTTATTTTACAAATTCGTGAAGCCCATGGTTTGACGACGTCGTTGGAATCATGTTTTGCATTGTTGAAGGTGGAGGGCCTACGACACGTTGTGTGACAGCGAATAGGAATAAGGGCTTTTCATTTTTGGGCCGGAAAGCCCATCAAGACTGGGAAATGTGGAGCATCCGTGCATGCTGACCATCAATTATGTCTGGACTCTGGACTATTCGGAGTTGGAAATTGGAATAATATTCTGCACCCCTTATCACTCGCGTCTCCCTAGCTTCTAACACTATCAACTATTCGAATTTCGACCACCACCCATTTTTATTTCATTTTATTTTAAGAGTACACTACTGAATCTTCTTTATTTATTTATTTTTTATAGTATTTTTTAATCCTACAAGTCAAGGATTATTTTCACGTTATATTTATTTAAAAGTTTGTTATTAACCAATAAAGTATAACATTTACAAGAAAATTTAAACTTCAATATTTATTTGAATAGACTAATAAGCTATCTATTAAAGAGTAGTGAAATTTATAACGACGTCAATTTTATTTGACCGGAAAAAAAATGTTAGTAATAATGAGGCAAAAGTGTTCATCATCTTTTGCTGGCATTTTTTTTTTTTTGAAGTGAGCTCAACTTTGGGCCCGTTATTAAGTGATTAATCCAATACTACTAGAATTTAAGCTCGTTCCTAATTAATATAACTAGATCAGTATAGTGGGCCGGGATGACAGGCTCGCCCGTGGCATCTCGGTGGGCTTCGTTCACGCAGGTCATGATGTTGTTGGACAACATCATAATCTTCTGAAATGTACCTATTCAGTATTCATTCATGAACATGCAGTCATCACCACTCTGCATTAATTTTGTCCACAAAGTGCTTCTATCACCCAAAAACAGTCTCGCCCTCACATAAATAGTAATTATTGTCCACTTTCCCTTTTTCGTTGGGATAGGGTCATAGGGAGGACCACTTGCATTTTGTCTGGCTATGATTTCGTAGGAGTAGTTAAATGTAAATATTAAAATTTGAGGTATCCGTATCACACTCGAGAATCAAAAGATTGGACATTTGGCAAACTCACTTATACTTCTTGAGATAATAATTAAGTGGTGTGATGTTAATACGTTTAAATTATTGGTCCCATTTAAGAGAATCCAAGTCCAAGAAACAGTTACCATTTTTGTCAATATGCAGAAATTTGTCAAAGTTGAGGAAGGTTGGAACGTGGTTAAAAGTTGAAAACCACATCAGTAGTATAATTGGCTACCTCAACTTATAATCACACAATTTAGTTTATAGTTTCCTTATTTGTAATCCGTTAATGTTTAGCTGTAAAGTTATCAGTTTATTGCTGCCAAAGTTAGGTTTAAGGTTAGGTTTCCCTCCTTGACATCCTCTTCCATTCAATTGAAATTTAAAGTAGCCATAAAAATTTCGGAAGAAGGTGACATTTTTTTTTTGCCTTGCGTATTATTTCAGCTAACAAATGTCCTAAAAATATATTTTAAAATGTTAAATGTAAAGATTTACAAATAATTAACTAATATTTCTAGAATACTTGTTAGTAAAATTATTAAATTATTCATTTTAACGGTGGACGGTCGATGTGCAATACCCAACATTTTGATTTATTTTACCCTTCCTGTCAAAGTTCTGATTATGTTAAATTCATTGATATAAATTACTTGGTATTTGGTATTTTACTACAGAACTCTCTAACAAACTTTTGAATTAAATATAAGAGGACAAAAATAGCAAAGACTAAAACTTATAGAAAATTTTGATTGAAAATGAATTAGTCAAAGGTGGTAGGTCCATGGCACCCATATATTAATTCAGGCTTTAATTTAGCACTAGATGTTGTTTTCCCTGGCAAGTGGCAACCCTCCCCGCCGACTATCAGCACTG
>NC_029789.2:14070066-14080241 GCF_000816755.2 Arachis ipaensis | reverse complement strand
GCAGTGGCTTGTTCCAAGGTGTTGCGTGCAATGAGCACCGCAAAGTGGCCAACATTTCCTTGCAGGGAAAGGGACTTTCAGGGTGGTTATCTCCTTCTGTGGCTGAACTTAAATGCTTGTCAGGTTTATACCTTCATTACAACAACCTTTCTGGTGAGATACCCCCACAAATTTCAAATCTTACTGAACTTGTTGATCTCTATCTCGACGTGAATAGTCTCTCCGGAACCATACCTACTGAGATCGGCAACATGGCTAGTCTCCAAGGTAAGTATATATATTATAACATTCATATTTTGATCTTCTTGGTCTATGGATAATTGGATATCAATGATCCAACATTGAGTTAAGATCTATAAATTAATACTTGTTCATTATACTATGCAGTGGTGCAGTTAGGAGACAACCAATTAGTGGGAAGTATACCTAAACAGATTGGCTCCTTGAAGCAGCTTAGTACTCTTGCATTGCAATATAACAAATTAAGTGGCGAAATTCCACTAAGCTTGGGAAACTTGGAAAAGCTAAGCAGGCTGAATTTGAGCTTTAACAACTTCACTGGTATGATTCCTGCAACATTAGCTCATCTTGAGCAACTCAAGGTTCTAGACATTCAAAACAATTCAATATCAGGGTTTGTTCCTTCAGGTATGCCTCTATGGCTCTACCTTCTAGATATTTCTCTTTGTACATTTTTTTAGTGCATTTAAAGTGACTTGCGTTTTGAACACGAAAATGAAGGATTGAAGAGACTGGGGGATGGATTCCAAGGTGCAAACAACCGAGGTCTATGTGGAGTTGGGTTTTCTACTCTGAGAGCTTGCAACAAAGATCAAGACATGAAAGTTAACCATATTGATGACTCAGACCAAGATCTACCCAAAAATGATGATACTGAAAACGCTCTTCCAGAGCCTGCAAATGTGAAATTGAATTGTAACCAGACTCATTGCTCAAAATCAAGGAGGTTTCCTCAGGCTGTGATCACAGCAGGTCTTGTGACAATCACACTCACATTCTTCAGCGTTGGATTTCTTACTTTTGTCAAATACCGACGGCAAAAGCAGAGGATTAGGAATACATCAGACTCATCTGAAGGGAAACTTAGTCCTTGCCAGCCTAAAGACTTCATCAGGAAAAGTCCATCTCCACTTGTTAACCTTGAGTACCACAATGGGTGGGATCCATTGTCTAACCAAAATCTAAACCAGGTTAGATTTAATGTGGATGAGGTAGAGTCGGCAACGCTGTACTTTTCGGAAGCCAATTTATTGAGTAAGAGCAAATTCTCAGCAGTTTATAAGGGAGTACTCAGAGATGGTTCTCTTGTGGCCATTAGAAGCATTAACTCGACATGCTGCAAAACTGAGGAAGCTGAGTTTGTGAAGGGGCTGACCTTAGTAACCTCACTGAGACATGAAAACCTTGTTAGGCTCAGAGGTTTCTGCTGTTCAAGAAGTAGAGGTGAATGTTTCCTGATCTATGACTTTGCCACCAAGGGAAACCTGTCTCAATATCTTGATATGGAAGATGGAAATGGACATGTGCTTGAATGGTCCAAGAGGGTCTCCATCATCAAGGGCATTGCAAAGGGTTAGTTCTTCCTAACTTGCATTATTTTTCTCTAAGCGAAAAAGAAATATTCAAGATTATGTTATAATACTTGATTCAGAAAAGAAAGAAGAAAATAAAAGAAATAAGGAATGATTGTCAATGGCTATGCTTTTATGAGCAGGTATTGGATATTTGCACGGTGATGAAGCAAGCAAACCTTCACTAGTACATCAGAATATTTCAGTTGAAAATGTTCTCCTTGACCAGCAGTTCAATCCGTTGATCATGGATGCTGGGCTCCCCAAGCTTCTTGCAGATGACGTTGTTTTCTCAGCTCTGAAAGTAAGTGCCGCCATGGGGTACCTGGCCCCTGAATACGTTACTACAGGACGCTTCACTGAGAAGAGTGACATCTATGCATTTGGTGTCATTGTTCTTCAAGTTCTGTCTGGGAAGAAAACTGTAGGTGGTTCGATACGGTTGGCAGTTGAGTCTCTAAGATTTGATGATTTTGTTGACAGAAATCTGAGGGGAAGATACTCCAAACATGAAGCAACAATGCTTTCAAAGCTTGCAACTCTCTGCACCCATGAGCTTCCTGACCAAAGGCCAACCATGGTGGATGTGATTCAAGAGCTGAATGTGTTTCCTGCTAATTCATGATGATCTACTACATTTCTACCCCAAAGGGTATCAGGAAAAATTGAGGCGTTTCACAATTTCTGGTTCCGTTCATGGCTACTATTTTCATGAACATATGCAGTATTTTTTTGTTAGTTAGCAACTGAAATAACAATGACCAAATATCTGTAAATTTGAGTTGATTCGTCTCCTGCTATTTCAAACCATTTGAGATTGTTGAATGATATTCTTCGAATGTAAAACGAATGGCTCCGAAGGTAATAATTAATATCAGCACAGCATACATCGTGATTTATTGTTGAATTTTCTCGAAAAAATATTTTGTTCTTTGATGAATTCTACGATCTGTTGACTTCTTTAAATGTTATATCGTTTTTTCTGCTGCATTGTTTGTTAAAAATTATAAACCAAGCCACCTATAATCAAATGACCTATTAACAATATATGTATGGTTTAAAGTTGAAAGTGGAAACAAGCAAGATGATGGCCTTCCCAACACAATTGTTCTGCGTTCAAGTTCTTTAGGAGACAATGCCAAACTACCATTACCATAACGAAACTCATTATGCAAGAAAATTCACAAAAGTCGTCTGCATTCTTCTCCCTAGCCAGTGGAAGGATCAGTATTTATTTAGAATTACATTAACTCCCTGTTTATGAGCTCTTCTATTCACCCACAAAATTTTTATTTGACATGCTTGCCCCTTGAACAAGATTAGAATTTTAGGCATAAGCAGTTTGTTGCTGATCTTGAAGCCATTCAGAAGGCCACCAATCGGGTTTACTAGCGACAACCTTCACATCCTCTTGTCCTTGTATGGATAATGTATTGGACCCTTTAAAGGCATCATCTAGCCGCAAGAGCCCCAGCCCTTGACATCCCATGGCGGTAGTTACTGTACCAGTCTTTTTGCCAGATGCAGTGTTCATCACTTCTGACCCAGGAATCACCTTGTTTTCTACTTCTGAAAACATGCAAAAGGAATGGCTCAGCCCACATACTTTGATTGTTTATATGCAAAAAAAACACCAAATACTCCTTGAAGCAATACCTTTCCCATCATCATCGATAAACTTTAGAGGAACTACACGCTTCCTTATCACCCCTCTGTGGTGTGTTCGAGCTATGAGTTCCTGGCCGACATAGCAACCTTTGTCAAAGCTAATAGCATTAAGGCCTGCAAGATTGTACTCTAGTGGTACTGCCTCACCTGGACATGATCAATCAATCAAGGCTTTGTGAGACGGAATGCGTCAGAAGAATTCTTTATTTATACAAGGAAAAACCATATACACACCTTTCGGGATCTCGCTCGATCCTTCTGCTACCCCTTGCTCTATTCTCCACAAAAGGTAATTCTGTTCATCTGTTTCTTTACCAGCCTCAACAAGAGGTGCTGAAATGCGCAGACAAGAGAGGGGATTTTATTTTAAAGTAAGTAGCTATGGATATGTCACAATAACAATCATATTAAGAATGTAGCCAACAAAAGCTATAAAAATCTTATCAGCAATAAAGGAGCAGATGACTAACGAATTGTATTCGATGGGAAGATCCCTCTGAAACCCAGACAGACCAATCTAGGATCCTTAAACCACTGCCATCCAATATTATTTGCACGTGAAGATGACACTCCAGCATTGTCCACACCAGCACCCCAGCCAAGAGAGGCAGCTTCTGGTTCTTCTTTGTTGGAGGACTTAACAGGAACACCAGCACCGTAACGCTGCCAGCACGAGAATTGCTCTGTGACATCATCAATCTCAACCTTTGACCTCAACCGGTATCTGCAGCACTAACATGTTAAGGGTCTCTGCATAAGAACCCAAATAATACCAACAAAATAGGAAGAATAATAACTGCAATTAAGAAGCACCAAAGCATAAACTTGCTATGAACGCCAGAAAAACAATAAACTTAGGCAAGCCCTATGATCTTGTTTGTGCAAGCTCAGTTGAATTCATGATGCAACTATTCTCATATCAGCAACATCATGTCGATGAAATCTATCTTAGTACTCTTGTATTAACAGTCTTATGGCAATGATCACTTTGCAACTGACAAAGACTAATAGAAACAAATTGCAACCCTGAATGAAAGCATTCTAAAATTAATCACCATAACAAAAACGTCAATCAAAACCAACCATACTAGTAATAATGTTCACTTTCTGTCTCTTAAAAGTTAAATCCCTTTTTTCCTTTCCTCTTCTCCTCGTCTTCACGCACTTCTTGCTTCCTCAATACATTCATTGACGATCTCAATTTCAATTCTATGAGAAAGGGGGAGCAGAGCAGCAAGCATGCCTATGTCCAATTCTAATTCTTGTGCTGCCGACCACGAAAATTTCAAGCAAATTACCTGCAACCTTAGCTCCTCTTCCATAGTTTATTCTTTCTCAACTATTATTATATACTGCAAAAATACTCTGTTATTTACGCTGTTATGTTTAGTTACAATTTTGTTGTTCAACTTCATTTTGATGGCTCAATGCTCATGCTGTCCTATTTATGATGTTTTCTCATTTTTGTTCGATTCTCTGTTCGGGGTTTAGCTTTAGCTCTAAAGTATGAGCTCATAGACAAGCACTAATTTTGCATTATGGACAAGTAGATATGCAGCAACTGCTGGCAACTACATTGGTACATGGGTTGCTTGCACGCAGGTACTAATAATGGACAAACTAACCGTACAGATAATGTCTCACTCATGTAAGAATCACAAGATTACATTCTGAGCATTCATTGTCATTTCTATCACCAGCTAATAAATACTTTTCCACCATCATTGAGTGGATGCAGTTACTATGACAATAGGAGAAAATTATTTAGCGGACTTATAGAGAGAATAGTAAGCAGGAAAAGCAGGATGAGAGGGTAAATGAGCTCACTTCTTTAAGGTGTGAAGCAATTCAGCCAAAGCAGAAGCATCCACATCGGCGAACAAATCAAAGGGATCATGAGGGTCGGAGCCAGGGGCAGTGCCGGTATCATCAAGCTTGGTATCAGGCTTGGGGGGCTTATAGAGGAAAAAGTCATAAAGGAATCTTCCCTGAGGGGTCAAAAGTGCGGCGTATAGAGGAGGGACAGTGGCCACAGGAACATTGGGCGTTGGCACATTCGCGGTTTTCTCACCCAGGGGTTCACCGAAGCTGCGTACATCGTTGCTCAACAAACCCTGAAGGAACTTGAGTGTGTCAGGACCTCGGAATCGGATAACACCCCGCGATTTCAAGAGAGACGCCACGGGACCAGCATCCAATAGCTGCTGGGTTTCGCGGTGGTCGGAGAATTGTTTAAAGGCGGTGTGGTGGATGCTTCTGAAGCGCCCATAAATCGATTTGGTGAATGCAACGCGATTCATAGATACTACTGTTTTGTCGCAGTGTTTCGGAATCGTGGGAACTGGAAACAGTGATGTTGAAGTTGAAGAAGAAGAAGAAGAAGAGGTGTGAGAGAGACTGAGGGAGGAGGTTTAATTTGGATTTGGCATGGGCGCGTGGATAGATTGTGGGTAGACACGTTGGGCTAGAAGGTGTTCGATGAAAGTGGCGTGTGAGTGTGTAGGAAATACGCTGATATATTCTGATGCTATTAGCCACAATACAATGTTAGGCAGCACTTATGACTTATCCAACCCACCGCCACAATTTCTTTTTCTTTGAAAACTATCTTCTCCAGGAAAAAGGCATGAGGCATGGGGGATTGATTAAAATTAAGAACTTAGAAGCTGATAATGCGTATCTCTCTAGTTATCACCAATACATGGCAACCTAACTAATTAAAATTGGTGCTAGACCATGCAATCAATTTCATTGTTGTTTGCTTATATTAGAAGGAGAAGAACAGTGGCAGAGTTTTGTGTGGGCAAGGAGGGTCATGGAACCCCAAAATTTTTGTAAAAATATTAGTAATTTTACTTTAAAAAAAATAAAATTAGTTTGTTTAATTAAATTGATAGGGTCAGTCTAAAATCAGCTTTTGGGCGTTTCTGATGCACCATGATATTGGAAACGTTGATTTAAATCGGCGGAAAATCTAATAATTTACATTCATCCCATGAATAACTTGCCAGAAATTAGGGAAATAGATATCAAGTCTTTGAATATTCCAAAACCACCCCAAGTTAATTGTGAGGTAAATGAAGCATTGAAAGCGGCAGAAAAACCCTACCGTACCTTCACAGTCAGTCCGATAATGTTATGGAAGACTTCCAACGACATGCTTGGAAACAAAGTCTTGGATGATGGTTGCCGGCTTTACCAATGGCAACATTGAAGAGAAGAGACCATGGCATCGATCTCAATGATGGCAACGAGAATGAAGAAGACAACCAGTGATACGGTGGTCATTAACGTTTCTGCCACCTCTCTAACTGCTTCCTCAAGTTCTCGCTGAGCAGGCTATTAATTTTGTTCTAATTAATTTTTTTTTGAGATTGCTTTTCGTTTTAAACAAAGCTTTCTATTCTTGATTTTATTTTGTAAAATTCTACAAGTTTTTCATGTAATTAGATCTTCACTAATTGTACTTTTGAGATTTGAATTTGCACAAATTCTTTTTTTTTTTTTAAATTCAATTTCAGAACAATAACATATTCAACTTCATTGACAAATTCTTACCCATAAGAGATGTTAGAAGTTAGAACCAGCATTGGAGCTGGTTTCATTTATCCATTGGTTGGAACAATAAGCACCATGCCGGGGCTTCCAACTAGACCATGCTTCTATGACATTGATCTTGATACAGGCATACAGCAGCTGAAAAAGTCAGTGGTCTCTCCTAAAATCAATGATTAAACCTTAAGTGGCACATGGATGCTATTGATGACATTTTCTTTTTCCAATTTTGTTAATGTTATGTTGTATCTTCTAGTTCATCTGTATGAATATGAATAATGACATAAAGCATTTAAGCAGATGTTGGGACTCAAATTTCAAGAAAAGAAGGTTCTGGACTAGAAAAATTAAAATTCATCATATCATATGCAATTTAGCATTTGCTAAAACAAATTTATATTTCAAGGCATATTTATTCTTGGTATTGCTGTACCTTTTAGTTTTGTTATAGTGAGATGAGTATGTTATGTGCAGGTTGAAACTGTATATTCATCTTTCATCTAGCATTCATAGAAATAAGGGCATTCTTCAAATAGAATTTTTTATTCATTATTGTTAATCTGTACAAAACAGAACAGGGTTCATTTTTATTTGCAATTTATTAGTCAACTCAAAACATAGAATGAAATTAAATAACCAGGTTGCATAGTCATTCCTCCTCACTTTGAAGCATGTTTACACCTTTTATTCTTTTTTTTTACATTTTCAATTTTTAAGCTTGAATGAGCCTTAAAGAATTCTAAATAATCATTTAAGCAAGATGCTTCAGATACCAATCCTTTTAGCTAAATTAATTGCATTATATATGAATAAGTGCTACATCACAGCAAAAAAAAACTCACAAGTCAAAAGAGTTGTTACAAATTCATAAAACTTCGTTGATTCCACTCATCCTTCAGTCTATGTCTCTCATCTGAGAACTATTTTCAAGAGTAATCTAATCTTTGTTATTGTGGCTAAAGTTATTTCTCAAGAAACAGATTCATAATTGAAATCCATACCACTATTGAAACTTAAAAGTTCTGAATAAGAAGAAACAAAAATAAAAAAAAACTCAGAGAATTTATGAAAGTTCTTTTGCAGTAGCAACAGGCCAACAGCTTCCTTGGTGATACCAAACTCTTTGTATATTTTCCCTGCTGGAACACTTGCTTTGAAACGGTCAATGCCTATGGCTTTCCCCTGTCTGCCAACAATCTTCTGCCAACCGAATGTTGATCCAGCTTCTATGCTAACTCTAGCCGTTGTAGCAATGCTTTGAAAAGATCAATTCATATTTTGCATCTTCTAGCTCTTTATTCACGGCTTTAGCTCAACTCCTTCAATAGAAGTTCTTAGAAGTTGAGATTCTGTTGAGACAAGTTTCTGGTAGCATCAGCAGAGCTTTCTGGAATGTATGTCTGAAAGGTGAAATCAAATGGGAAGCATGATCAATATTCCAGGCACCATTTTACCCTTTTTTTTTTTTTTTTTTTTTTTTTGTTTTTTTTTTTACATTTTCAATTTTTAAGCTTGAATGAGCCTTAAAGAATTCTAAATAATCATTTAAGCAAGATGCTTCAGATACCAATCCAAAGGCTAAATTAATTGCATTATACATGAATAAGTGTTACATCACAGCGAAAAAAACTCAAGCGTTGATTCCATTCATCCTTCAGTCTATGTCTCTCCTCTGAGAACCATTTTCAAGAGTAATCTAATCTTTGTTATTGTGGCTAAAGTTATTTCTCAAGAAACAGATTCATAATTGAAATCCATACCACTATTGAAACTTAAAAGTTCTGAATAAGAAGAAACAAAAATAAAAAAAAACTCAGAGAATTTATGAAAGTTCTTTTGCAGTAGCAACAGGCCAACAGCTTCCTTGGTGATACCAAACTCTTTGTATATTTTCCCTGCTGGAACACTTGCTTTGAAACGGTCAATGCCTATGGCTTTCCCCTGTCTGCCAACAATCTTCTGCCAACCGAATGTTGATCCAGCTTCTATGCTAACTCTAGTCGTTGCAGCAATGCTTTGAAACGGTCAATTCATATTTTGCATCTTCTAGCTCTTTATTCATGGCTTTAGCTCAACTCCTTCAATAGAAGTTCTTAGAAGTTGAGATTCTGTTGAGACAAGTTTCTGGTAGCATCAGCAGGGCTTTCTGGAGTGTATTTCTAAAAGTTGAAATCAAATGGGAAGCATGATCAATATTCCAGGCACCATTTGATTGAAGTAAGAATGTGAAATGTGACAATGAATATGCTATTAACTCCTTCATACTATTCTATATACTAATTATTAGTTACATAACACTTCAATAGATTATCAATTCCCAGTTCCCTTAGGACAGCTTCTACCTCAGTAATTAGTAAAAAGGAACAACACCCTTTTACACAAAATTTGATTCTTTATTATTGTCTGCAACCAAATCTGTCATAAGATACAGCTAAAAAATTTGAAAATGATGTGGCATCCAAGGAATTAGCCATTATGTCATATGATGAATGGAATGACCAAGAGAGTTCCCGGACCTCTGTCCTCAGAATGTAAGAACGTGCTAAAAATCTGTTCAACTCAATCATTCAATGTGTTATTGCATAAGTCACAGCTCTCATTGACTATATCATATATCACTAATTAACTCAAGCACAAGAATAAAAGCACTGATACACAACAATGAAGATCCACAAGAATAAACTACCTTAACGAATCAAACACATCAGATTCATGTCATGCCAATGAACATAAAGAGTGCATCAAGTTAACATTTGCAATGTTGTGTGACAATCAAATATGAAAGGCATTCAAGTTGTCATCATAAATGAACACTTCCAAGTTCCAAGAACAAATAACATGGAAAATGGAAACATTTGACATAAAGACAGATAAAACTTCATCTGCTCCTTTATCTGTTCTTTTTACTGCGAATGAACGACGGGAAGAGAGAGGCTAAGAATGACGCCGGAAAATGGGCGAAGATCGGCAGCGAGTGTTGGGCTAGACGGTGACGGGACCGCGAAGACCAGAGAAGAGTGGAGTAGGTGGTGGTGGCTCTGTGGATAGACAGGGGAGTGTATTGAGTTTACAGGGAAAGAAATTAGGGTTTCATTGGATGAGTTTTAAAAATATGTGTGGCAAATGTAAAAAAATGATAATTATTATTAAACCCCCTATGGGCTATATTCATAAACTATTTATTGTGCATATCTAAAAAGTTTAAAGAGTTGTGTTTATTAAAGACAGATCCAAATTGATATACTTTTAATTTATATATCTAAATTTTATATTTATTTTTATTATTTTTTTAAATTTTTTATCCTATCCTATTTGATATAACAAATATTTTTAAATCAATAACAAGTAAAATATCTTTAA
>NC_029789.2:14068103-14069997 GCF_000816755.2 Arachis ipaensis | reverse complement strand
CGCCAGACTATTTGTATTTTGTGTTGATAATGCTAGCAGTTGGAAATTAAATTTTGTAGGCCACTATATTTAATTTGTTTGGATCAAAAAGTCTGTTTTATTTCTGTCGACGCTGAAATTATCGCTACTTTATTCTTTACTTAAAAGAATACTACCTTTGTACGTACCCTATGGATCAACTGTCATACATTGTCTAATGACACAACACAGCCATTTTCCTCTTTGTCAATGTATGTACCCCACCCAATGTTCCGTTAAAGTTAAATCATTAACTCATTTAATTAATTTAAGCTTTAATTATATGCTCAGCAATCAATCCTTGTTGTTGCTTTGGTTTAGGATTGAAAATACTGCAAGTACATTCAACTTTTTTCTTTTACGATAAAATTTTGTTTACTTTTCATTTTCTTAATAATTTTGCTTCACTGTAAATATATTGTAGCTTTTGTATTTAATTATTAGATTAAAAAAGCAAATACAAAAAGAATACTAAATAAAGTGTACCGTAAAAATTATGACAATAAAAAAGTACTAAATTTCTCTACACAAATCGAGTTCTTTTCAACCCAAAAATATACAGTAAAAAAGTGTTTAAATAATGTGGTCATAAATAATAAAAATTCATTTTTTTTACTTTTTATACATAAGTGATTTTGGATAATGTAATCTAAATAATATTTATTTTATTATAATTTATTTTGATACAAATTTATCAAATATAAATCATTTTAATACAAATTCACTCTTTATTAAAATCAAATTTATAAAATCAATTTAATATAAACTTTTAATTCAATTAGTCAAACACATACATATAAATTTCACTGCTTTGAGAGAAGAAAAGATATTCCAACTTAATCTTAGAAAAAAAAAAAACATAATTACAAAAACTATATTACATGTATTTTCACTTAAAATTTAAATTATAGTGACAGTTACAAATGAAAAGTAAAGTACATCAAGTTTTTTGGTCTTCAGAAAAGTTTATGAATTATGAAACAGAAATGGTCCACATCCAATAAGATACAGAGGTGGCAAGCCAATTAATTTATATTATGATAAGGTAAGTGCTGACGTTATTATAACATAACATACTTACACCTGGGTCTGTATTCTCTAATGTGGCTCATTTTGCTTGTTTTTTGGAAATGATAGTTACCTAGTGTGGCATGTAAATTTGAAATAATATTATAATTTAATATCATGTCTTTTTTAATAATTATTTATCTAAAAATAATTTTAATTAATATTATTTAAATAACATTTATTTTATCAAAATTAAGAACAAATCATATAAAAAAATAAATTGAAATAGAAAATTAAATGGATCTCCTAGATTGAAAAACGTTACGTAGGTGCTATCATTTTAGGGCAAATGACAGTATTAAGTCAGCTTGCATGAGATTTTACATAATTAAGCCAAATGGAAAGATGAGACATGGATCAACCAAAAACATATTTCTATATAATTCGAATCAACCCCATTCGAACTAGTGAGAGAGTTTGCAGTTTTAGTAGTTCGAATCAGACTGATTCGAATCATGCATGAGAAAATTCGAATCAACCTGATTCGAATTATGGATAAGAAGTTCGAATCTAACTAATTCGAATGAGTCTGTTTAGATTTACTGGCAAATTGAGTTCTATCTATAAATAAAATTTGGACTATTAAATTTAATGTAAAATCAACCTATACAAATATTAATAAAAATTTTGTAATAAAAGAGAGTACTTAACTTATCAATTTTTATATGTTATTTTTAAGTTAATAAATAAATAAATAGTAATTTTATTATAATAATAAAAAATTATAATATACTAAAATAGAGTACTATAAAAAAATACTATATAAAAAATATTAAAATAATATAAAAAATATAAAATATATTTAAAA
>NC_029789.2:14064115-14067652 GCF_000816755.2 Arachis ipaensis | reverse complement strand
CTCTCTTTATTACAAAATTTTTATTAATATTTATATAGGTTGATTTTGTATTAAATTTAATAGTCCAAATTTTATTTATAAATAGAACTCAATTTGCCAGTAAATCGAAACAGATTCATTCCAATGAGCTAAATTCCAACTTCCTATGCATAATTCGAATCAAACTTTCCTATGCATGATTTGAATTAGTCTGATTCGAACTACTAAAACTGCAAACTCCCTCACTAATTCGAAGAGGTTTGATTCGAATTACTAAGCTTTTTAGTTCAAATGGGGTTGATTCGAATTATACAGAGACATGCTTTTGATTAATTCATGTCTCATTTTTCTGTTTGGCTTAATCATGTAAAATTTCATGCAAGTTGGCTTAATACTGCCATTTACCCATAATTTGATTTATGCTTGATTTGGTAAAACTTTTACTTTTTGAAAGTAGCTTATGAAAGCTGTCTTTTAAAAGACAGCTTTTTAAAAGCCGCCGCATTTACGTTTGGTAAAATCAAATTAAAAATGAATTTTAATAAGCACAAGCACCACAATTGTATTTGATAAAACAACTTTTAAAACTTAAAAAAATTATAATAAACATATTTATAACGAGAAAATAATTTATTTTTTCAAATTCTTTAAAATTTTATATAATATTTTAAAATAAAATAATTTTAAAATAAAAAATTCATAATAAACATAAATATAATAAATAAACTCTTTCATTTTTTAACTTTAAAATTTTATATAAGTATCATAAAAATTTATTTTATCCTAAACATCATCATTAAAAATACTAAATTACCTAACTCAAATTTTAGAGACTAATATTTTAAATATTTACTTGATTGTACTAATATAAATAGAGTTATCATTAGTCAATAATAAAATTTATATATAATCCAATATTAGTATTGGGTACGCCCATTATCCACCTATATATATCCGATCACAAAAAAAATGGAACACATATCTCAAATAAACTACTCTTATGATTATATATCTATATTTACATATGTATATACATGTTGTTATTATAATTTTGACTAATATTCATGCAAGGAAAATTTTATGATTGGTTTTCATAAACCAAGTCGACCTCTTCACATTTAAAAGAACAGATAAAAAACAAACAAACATAATAGATCTACTGAAAAAATACAAAAACAACGCACAAAAAAATAATATAAATAGATAGAAGTTCAGGCCATGGATTCCTTGCTCCCACTTTTATGTGGGAGTATCGTTAACCTGTCAAAAAATATTTATAAATTAAACCCTATTTTTTATTTTTAAAAAAATTAATATTTAAAAATTGACCCCTATGTTTATTTTTTTTACACTTTGAAATTCAAAGTAGTAAGCCATTTGCTCTGTTAGGATTTTGTCTCTCTTTCAATCACTATTGCTATGGTCTCTTCGTCTCCCTCTGCATTCTCTCTCGTCTGCTCATCTTCGCCGCACAACCTGTGTGTGATTCTATGAGCACTGCATCAATGGTTTTTAACATTCATTATTTACAAGT
Organism: Arachis ipaensis; assembly: GCF_000816755.2. Classification (NCBI taxonomy): domain Eukaryota; kingdom Viridiplantae; phylum Streptophyta; class Magnoliopsida; order Fabales; family Fabaceae; genus Arachis; species Arachis ipaensis. Next base: position 14,066,139 of record NC_029789.2, on the reverse strand, counting down.
TAAAATAATTTTTTTTTGTAGATATAAATATGTTCTATATTTTTAAAAACTTGGTTGAGTGATTTTCTTTTGATGGGGTTGTTCTCCATTTCATCTAATTGTGCTGTCTTACTTGAGCATGCATTGCTATCTGATTGTTTTGTGTCAAAGTTTCAGTTACTTGGATAAGTAATTTTTGGGGTTGTTCTGCATTGAATCTGCATTGAAAAAAAAGACTTGTCCCCTTGATTTAACCAAACTAACATAATTTGAATAAGAAGTGCAATTTTTCCTTCTCTTTGTTTTTATATTGTTTTTCTCGAGTCTTGGAATGTACATAATATCAATCTTGAGGGGGGGTATGGGAGTAGATAAAAACTATACAGAGCAATGAATAGATAAGTTTGTTTTCCTATTATGCATCACAAATTTACAATAAAATGTATGTGGAAGGCTGGAAGCTAATGGTTTTTTATTTTTATTTTTAAATTTTATTTTTTCAGATTACGCGTGCATTTCATGCCTCACTTGCTAATGGTGGGAATGCTGGGAAAAGCAATGAGAATCCTTCTAAATGACAGAACTTGATTGCCATGAATTGTCCAAATATGGTGGTAGAAGAGGTGAAATCTGTTATATCCAAGAAGATATTAGTTAAAGGGCAGAATGGGATCATTCAGTGATTGCTGATGTTGGCACTTTAGGGTGAAAAAAGAATGCAGTATAGGACTGTAGAATCTGTATTAAGGTAGTGAATGAAGAAGGTCCAGGATTTTTTATGTTTTCATGCCTGCATGGTCACCCTATTTTTACTATTGGATAAAAAAATTCTTTGTAATTGATAAGGGTATTCATATATTCTTCTAACCATCAATCACATTATCACAAAATGGTATTTAAGCAATTCGAACAACTATCACTTGTCAACCACAAAATGGCATTATACTTGGCTTATTGTAATGTATTTGTATAACCGATAATGTTAGAAAGACAAAAAAAAAATAGTTTAAATTTGTCTTATTTAGCATTAATTAATTTTAACAACAATTAATTAATGCTAAATAAGACAAGTTCTGTCGTGCAAAGTTAACAACCTCATACATATCTTGATTTCATTTGTCCACAAACTCTTCATACAAGGAGAAATTTTTCATAGCATTCACCAGAAAAAAAAATGCCCAGCACAAGGAAATGGACACTTCAATTGTTTGGTTGGAGATAAGTGGTGGAAAAATAGTGGGAGACAGAAAAGTTGCAAATTTTTTTTCATGAATTACACATAAAAATTTGCAACTTCTCTTCCCTCTCCTCTATTACTTTTTCACTTCTCTCCAACCAAACAAAGCTTAAATATTTTGTTACTTATATTATTTGTATGTATGTTTAATATTAAATTTTTTTATAGATATTTAATCGTATACTATAATAAGAGTAATAAAGTAGTTTAACTCAATCACCTATTACTTACAAATGTTATAAGTGCAAGAATTTGATTAGAATATTATCAATCCATAACACTTATAGTTGTTTTAAGTATTTGTATTGTAATTTCTATTTTTCAAAGTACAGTGGAAAAAAGATACATAATCTTATCCGTACCAGCAAAAGGTTCTAATATTTCCATTTCACCAATGAAATCTTAAACTCTCAATAGGAATTGGAATCAAAATCAACTAAAGACTCAAAACTATATCAATCTACTGCTGCTTCAATTCTTTGTGATCACAATAATGATAATATTATGAATGTTTTGTTTGCCAATGATCTCAGACACAGAAAACTTGTCTTTATAAACTCTTTTATTGTCCCATCCATTTTGGGTTAAGTAAAGACAGAGACATTTTGTTTATTTTTTTCTCTAAATAGTTGTGTTGTGTCTTCCAATGTCTCTCTATCTTTGTTCTGAGATAGTTACCAAATAAACAAAATGGCGAAGATCAGCTCCAGGCTTAGCACCAATGGCGAAGAACTCGATGATGACTTCTAAAGGCATGTCCTTTGTCTCAGGAGCTTTCATGTAAACAAACACCCATGAAATGATGCAA
>NC_029789.2:14009211-14027500 GCF_000816755.2 Arachis ipaensis | reverse complement strand
TGGAAGCTAATGGTTTTTTATTTTTATTTTTTCAGATTACGCGTGCATTTCATACCTCACTTGCTAATGGTGGGAATGCTGGGAAAAGCAATGAGAATCCTTCTAAATGACAGAACTTGATTGCCATGAATTGTCCAAATATGGTGGTAGAAGAGGTGAAATCTGTTATATCCAAGAAGATATTAGTTAAAGGGCAGAATGGGATCATTCAGTGATTGCTGATGTTGGCACTTTAGGGTGAAAAAAGAATGCAGTATAGGACTTTAGAATCTGTATTAAGGTAGTGAATGAAGAAGGTCCAGGATTTTTTATGTTTTCGTGCCTGCATGGTCACCCTATTTTTACTATTGGATAAAAAAATTCTTTGTAATTGATAAGGGTATTCATATATTCTTCTAACCATCAATCACATTATCACAAAATGGTATTTAAGCAATTCGAACAACTATCACTTGTCAACCACAAAATGGCATTATACTTGGCTTATTGTAATGTATTTGTATAACCGATAATGTTAGAAAGACAAAAAAAAAATAGTTTAAATTTGTCTTATTTAGCATTAATAACAACAAACAACAATTAATTAATGCTAAATAAAACAAGTTCTGTAGTGCAAAGTTAACAACCTCATACATATCTTGATTTCATTTGTCTCTTCATACTTCATACAAGGAGAAATTTTTCATAGCATTCACCAGAAAAAAATGCCCAGCACAAGGAAATGGACACTTCAATTGTTTGGTTGGAGATAAGTGGTGGAAAAATAGTGGGAGACAGAAAAGTTGCAAATTTTTTTTCATGAATTACACATAAAAATTTGCAACTTCTCTTCCCTCTCCTCTATTACTTTTTCACTTCTCTCCAACCAAACAAAGCTTAAAAATTTTGTTACTTATATTATTTGTATGTATGTTTAATATTAAATTTTTTTAATAGATATTTAATCGTATACTATAATAAGAGTAATAAAGTAGTTTAACTCAATCACCTATTACTTACCAATGTTATAAGTGCAAGAATTTGATTAGAATATTATCAATCCATAACACTTATAGTTGTTTTAAGTATTTGTATTGTAATTTCTATTTTTCAAAGTACAGTGGAAAAAAGATACATAATCTTATCCGTACCAGCAAAAGGTTCTAATATTTCCATTTCACCAATGAAATCTTAAACTCTCAATAGGAATTGGAATCAAAATCAACTAAAGACTCAAAACTATATCAATCTACTGCTGCTTCAATTCTTTGTGATCACAATAATGATAATATTATGAATGTTCTGTTTGCCAATGATCTCAAACACAAATAGAAAACTTGTCTTTATAAACTCTTTTATTGTCCCATCCATTTTGGGTTAAGTAAAGACAGAGACATTTTGTTTATTTTTTTCTCTAAATAGTTGTGTTGTGTCTTCCAATGTCTCTCTATCTTTGTTCTGAGATAGTTACCAAATAAACAAAATGGCGAAGATCAGCTCCAGGCTTAGCACCAATGGCGAAGAACTCGATGATGACTTCTAAAGGCATGTCCTTTGTCTCAGGAGCTTTCATGTAAACAAACACCCATGAAATGATGCAATCACAAACAAACAATGAAAAGACACTAGTGACTCCAATTTGATGCAGCAAGAATGGGAATGAAGATGTGACCATCAATGTGCTGATCCAAAATGTGAGTGCACAAATTGAGATGCATATTCCTCTCACACTTGTTGAAAAAATCTGTGCACAAATAATGTTGGGAATCACTCCAAATTCCATGCAGAATATGCTCTTATAGACAATGACACATGTTGCTGTTACTGCTCATTCACAATAGAACTCATGGCAAATGAATCCCTTAGTACTAGTAATGTTAGAGACACTATCAAGATGGGGATTGTGTTGAGCAATAGTGCCCTGCATTTCACAAATAATTATTCTCATTTAGAACAATGATGCATTATTTGTCCTTAAATTGAATATAAGAATGTAATTGGAGATCAGTTTCTGAATAAAAATACAGAAATCTAAAGACACAAACTGATCGAAGAAGATAGACGAAATTTATATCCATCCAAAATATGGATACGGTATATACGAATTTTTACTATCTCTCTACAATCTCAGTATCTTTGTATTTTGTAATTTAGAAAAGTGTTATCGAATAAGACTATAGAAAGATATGATTATAACTTATAATACACTTTACGAAAGAATATCTTGAACAACAAAAAAAGGCTAAAGCAAATTTAAACTACATAATAAATTTTGAAATTGTAGTTAAACTTACCTCCTGCCTGAAATATCCATAAGTTTCATGGAAAGAGCAATGCAAGGGAGCATAAAAAATGTTATAATGACATTTACAAGTAAAGAAGCTGATGTTTCAGTAATCCCAAAATTTGAAAGAAGTGCCCCAACACCTACTTCCTCAAGGATTTTACCATAAGTGCTGATAAGTTGTCCTTGTGAGTTTCTGCGGCCTTCCTCAACTCTGCAATGTTAATGTTATCCTTGGCATCGGTTCTCACAGAAACAATTTTCATGCCACACATGGCAGCACTGGCAGGATTTGTACCATGTGCAGAGGCAGGTATAATGCAAACATTGTGGTGGTGGTCTCCTCTTGCCTGAGTTTTTAGTTTCCAAAATAGTTAAGAGCCATTGCAGGAATTTATTTGAGCAACATTAAAAAACAAAAAATTGATCTCTTATAAATATACAGCAAGAGACAATAGCACAACTGAAGGTTATCAACTATCGGATGAAATGAACAAGTACAATGTTAAATAAAAATGTCAAATACTGTTTTGAATGTAAGTAAATCAGAAGAGTCATAAATTAACTCATAAATTGATAAAAAAATCCTTTCCAATAGCAAATATTTTCCATAAAAATTAAGCGGACATATTTCAAATGAGCCAAGTCATCATAATAAATGATATGCTCGAATAACCATCAACCCAGCATACTCTCCTGCAGCTCCAGCATTTGGTTGCAAAAAGAAGGAGTCAAACCCGGTGATGATACACAGCAAGTCATCCAAATTGTTGAACATTTTCAGACACCAAATTTTATTGTTCAGACACAGAAAATAAAATTAAAAAAACCCTTCTCTTCCATATTTTATAAGAGTCTAAAAAGAACCATTTAAACATCAAACTAGCTACCTGATAACCTTGAGTCTGTTCAGTTGGTGCAAAAGGGTGAATATCAGTGAAGCTAGGCCATGTTACTGGCATCGTCTCAGTTGTTGCATTCAACTTCATAGTACAAGATCCAAGTGGAATCATGCTGTAGCATAATGAGATCCTTGGATTGTAACCTATGAATGTACCTGAATAACTCGTGCTTAGTGTGGTCGCAAGAACTCATGAAAAGCTGCCCGCACAAATCCATTCCAAATATTTCGGGCACTTCTAAGTGGTGTTCCCTTTGCAACTGTTGGGCCAATCATGTGCACATTCTAGATATATGGATACATCTAATCGAACCATGTTACATGTCATCAAATTTACAGCTTTCTTTTAGTTGTGGTACGTATTCTATGTGGAAAGCTATAGCCAAAGGTAGTGCAAACTATCATGATTCTCACAAACGCAAAATATGATCACCGACATATAAGGACGGGAAACTTTTAATTGAAAACTGGTTTACTATACAATTCTTTTGAAATCAAAACAACATTCAAGTAAAACTATTAAACTCATAAATAAATTTATTGCCAATCAAAATTACACATTTGCACACTTCTCAAAAGGCATACTCTGGCAAATAACTTTATAAATATTATTGTTGGATCCTGCTAGAGCAAGAACTTTCAAATTCACTTAAATAACAAACAGTGAATTAGGAATGCAGAGGATAAAAAGTGCCTATTCTCCTTACTCACAACTGATGAAGCCTGTTTTCTACCTTATTAACACTGAATACTGAATACAACTCTACTACATTAGGATGACAGGAAGTACATTTGATAGTATATAACTAAAAGTAGATGCTACGAAAAGAATCCAAAATTAATTAAGATAGTTCTTTGCTAGAAGAGATTAAGATTTTCAATTCTCATGGACATGTTCCATCAATTAATTCTTTATGCAAACACATTACAAAATAAAAATTAATCAATTAAATCTAACAATCTTATAGACAACAAGATTTAACTTCTAATTGATAAAGAAAGACCAATTCTGCACGATGTATCTCTCGGACTTATGTCTTACATAATTAAGATTGCTTTAGCGACTTAACCCAATTTCTTTTCAAAAAAGCAAAAAAGCAGGGCAGAGGGATAAAATAAAATAAAAACTGTGGTGCGAAGACAGCAGAAAAACCTCCAAATTCACAAGAATTGCCATAGAAAAAGCATTAAAACAAAATAAAGTAAAATGAAACCTGAGTAGTTCACATGGACAGAGACGAAGCACAACAATGCAGAGGACCGAAAAGTGTGGTGTCGCGGCAGTAGAAGCGGTGGTAGCAGTGCTGAGTGCAGGCAGCGATAGCGACAATGGTAGCTGCAGAGATGGGAGAAGAACACGAGCATTATTGAAAAAACCCTAGCAGAACATCTCTCATCTCTGAAACTATGGTTACAAGAAAAGGGAAAAAAGTGTGAAAAGCAAAACTAGAGAGGCAAAATTTTAATATTAGTTTTTTTCAAAAATAAAAAAACGGGGTTCAATTTGTAAATATTTTTTGACAGGTTAACGGTACTCCCACATAAAAGTGGGAGTAAGGAATCCATGGCTAGAAGTTCATATCTAATATGTGATAGAGATGTATTTGTGTTAAAATTTGTGAAGATTAGGTTGAAAAATAAAAAATATATGAAGACCGTGTTAGAATTTGTGAAGGTTAGGATGAGAATTTAGGAATATTTGAGGATTTCAATAGCAATATAATAATGGCAAATATGTGCAAAAAAATAAATAAAATTTAACAAGCACAAGCCAACTTTGAAAAGCTCCCGCTTAGGTGCTTTTAAAAGCACCCCTAACTTCTAAAAGCCGCAAGCACAAACACTTGGACTTTTTAATTTACCAAACGTAAAATGAAGTGTTTGTGCTTTTTAAAAGGGCAAGCACCTCTTGAAAAAGTTTTACCAAACCCAGCAGTAAATCAAAGCAAGTTATTTCGATTTACCTTTAGTTAATGTAAATTGAAAAAAGCTAATTCGATTTACTTAGGATACGTGTTCTATATAAATGGGGTAATAACATAAAGTGTTGAATTGAAGGTAAATTGACAATGGCTACTGAAGATAGTTTTCTAGTTCTTGTGCACAATAAAGGTATGATTAAGAGAAAAACGCGATCGGAAAAAAAGTTCACTGATAAGGATTTGTTGAGCGTCTTTATCAGACCTTTTATGAGCCTTGTTAATTTTCAGAACATCGTACCACAGAAATTGGGAACGCATGGGATGAAACGAATTGAGAAGTTATATTATCGAATTCCCATTTCTGTTGTCCGCGATAGGTTGAAGTACAACTCGTTTGTGATAGGCAGTGACGAGGATTTGCAAGTTTTATTTCACTGTCGTCGTCAGTTTCCGAAGGTGAGAATCCCTGAATTATTGGCCAAGCTTGTGGATGTGGTCTCTAGCTCAGGAGAATCGAGCAGGAATCATCCATCATTACCAACGGTAGCAGCCTCCAGTTCAACCCCTGTTATTGTATCTTCATCTGTGTCTGTAATTACATCTGGGGGAGATTTGGTGGCATTTCCGTCTTTCGCAGCTGATCTATACCACGATGAGATCGCGAAACTAGGTACTAATATGAATACTCCTGTTATGATTCTGATTTCTGGGGGAGTTGGAAAACCAGATGCGGTGGAAGATGTCCTAGGGGATGAGGATGATGTGGAGCCCGCATCGATTGCTGATGACAGCGATGATGATTTAGGGAGAAGTATTCCCGTTGGGGCTAGTGGAGCGTCGAGCTTGGGAACTCAGCAGTACCCGCCACACTTTTTGACTCTGGACTTGGATGCGATGAGACCGGGGGATTACCGGATGTAGAATCCGGTTTTGGCGTGAGATATTCACAGGAAAATGCGGGTCTAAGGGTGCTCCAAGTCGGACAGCAGTTTCATAATAAAGAGGAGGTCGTCTTATGTGTGAAGACTTATACCATCTGGCGGGGGATTGAGTACAAAGGGATGGAGTCAGACCATGACAAGTACTAAGGCAAGTATAAGAAGTTCGAAAATAGTTGCAGATGGTTGATTCAGATCATGCTACGGCGTCAAATGAGTATCTGGGAGGTCAGACGGTATAATGGACCTCATACATGTTTGGCTACCTCCATTTCCAATTATCACAAGAAGTTTGCTTATCATGTGATATCTGCTTTTATCTTTCCTATGATCAGAGCTGATGCGGCTGTGTCCATCAAGGTACTGCAGAATGCGACAGAGGCACATTTTGGGTTTAGACCTATACGTACCAGAGGTTGTGGTTGGCCAAGCAGAAGGTCATCGCTCAGATATATAGTGATTGGGAGGAGGCCTACAATAAGCTACCAAGATGGGTGCTCGATGTGAAGATAACGATGCCAGATAGTATTGCAGTTCTGAGAACGAGTCTTGTGCGAGTTGGAGGCCAGGATGATGGTGAGTCATCTTTGTTTCACCGACGTTTTTTGTCATTCTCACTGTGCATTGAAGCATTCAAGTATTGTAAGCCGTTGGTCAGTATTGTCGGGACCCACTTATACAGCAAATATGGGGGAACATTGCTGGTTGCGATAGCTCAAGATGGGAATTCTAATATCGTTCCTATTGCCTTTGCCCTAGTGGAGGGCGAGAATGCAAAGTTAGAGTCTTTTTTTTTTTGTCTCACTTACAACAGCACATGACTCCTCATCTAGGCATTCTCGTGATCTCTGATAGGCACAAGGGGATCAAAGTGGCATTAGAAGCACCTGATGGTGGATGGAATCCACCTGATGCTTATCAAGCATTCTCTATTAGGTATGTTGCAGTCATGGTTGTCAAACTCGCGAGTTAACTCGGACACAAATTCGTTTCTGGGTAGACTCGGCTAGACTCGGACAGAATCACTCAAACTCGCGAGTTTACTAGCGAGTCAGCGAGTTTGAATTCGGTGCCCATTTTTGCCAAAAAGGCGTCGTTTTGGGCCCAAAAAAAAACCTACAGCTAACCACTAACCCACCCAGACCCGGTAAGAGTGTAAGTGTGTAACCCAAATTTCGAAACCCTCACACTCCACCAACACCAAGCCATCAGCCCATCACTGCTCACTGCCTCGCCCTCACTCTCTTCTTCTTCTCCAACGTCGGTGAATCGCCACCATCTACCGGCACCGTCGTCTGCGCCGCCACGCAGAGGCCGAACGCCGGACGGATCCTCATCCCTCGCCTGTCGCCTCGCCTCATCCCTCATCTCTCATCCAATGCAGAGTCACAGAGCCAGAGCCCACCAGCCACCACCACGCAGTGAAGGTTCCTCACTTCCTCGTCGACACCAGCCTACCACCACGTAGAGGCCACGCAGAGTCGCAGAGCCCACCACCACGCAGTGAAGGTTCACCGCCCCTGTTCTACCATCGTAGGCCGTCGCACTCCTCCCTGTTCTGCTTCACTGCGTTTGCCTCACCTCCCCTGTTTGTCGCCATTGTTCTTCATTGCCGATCTACTTCAATTCTGCCCTGTTCTCCAAGGTAATTTTTTTAAACAAATTCAAATATTAACAATCTTGGTATCAATTCTGCAATGTTGGTTCTAAATTGCTGATGTTAACTTTTTAAATTTTTTTAGTTTAGTTTAAATCCTACACAGAATTGGTTAATGAGATTTGATATGTTGAAAAAAAATTAAACTAATGTTGCTTCATTTTATTTTTATAACAACAAGTATATGAGATCTGATATTGTTATTGAATTTTACTTGGTTATTTTTTCTTCAGTGCTCTGTTTTCTTAGCTTAAAGGACAAATTCCAATGAAGATTGTAGTTTGTTTGTCGACTATGGAATGAAAATATGTCCTAGAATTCATGTTATTATTATTATGAGGGTATAAACTATAGTGAATTAAAGTAGATTGAGGGAGGAATAATGAAATGTATTTGCTTATTTAACCTTTGCTTATTTTGAATCAAATATTGGCCTCAGAATTATTCCTAAGCATTGATTCCTAATGAGTATTGCTTTGAACTTTGCAGGTTGCAATGACACATCCAATGGCTGTAACTAACTGCAACATCGACATGGAAAGTTTAATTTCTGACCAGAACAGAAGCATTGCTACACTTGCTATTACCACTCTTTTAAAGACAGGAAATGAATCAAGTGTAGAAGGTCTTATGAAGCATATTACAAATTTCATGTCTGATATTGCTGATGAATTCAAAATTGTTGTTGTAGAAGCAATAAGATCATTGTGCTTAAAGTTCCCTTTAAAAAAATTGTTTTCTTTTGTGTTTTGGTTGTGTCTTATGAAGCTTTGATTGTGTGATTGTGTGTTTTATGTTGAACTAGATACATACTTGTGAAGGATTTAAATGTGTAATCTAGAGTACTTGTTGTAACTTGCAATTGTAGTATTATGTTAATTTATATGTTTTGATGTTGAAATTGTTAAGTTTGAATGTCTATATCTGAGTAAATATATATATTATACATGATATATATATTTTTTTATAAAAAATGTATAACAGGTAAACTCGTACGAGTCTACGAGTCGAGTTTACGAGTCGAGTCTAGGTCAGCTCCACGAGTTTACCTAGACTCGCGAGTTTGACAACCTTGGTTGCAGTGAATTTTGCATTGAGTTTCAAGGGATAAGATGGCAGGAGGCTTCTAGTCAACGTTGCTTATGCGTAGAGCCGACTACTGAGGTTGAGTTTCATTATTGGTTTGACATCCTTCGGACTGAAGACCCAACAATGTATGACTGGACAAATAGGATAGAGTATGACAAGTGGACTTAGCATCGGGAAGGTCGTAGATTCGACCATATGACTACAAATATTTTCGAGTGTGTTAACTCGATGATGATGGGTGTCAGGAACCTTCCAAATTGTTCTTTGGTGAAGTCCTTATGGGAGATTGGCAGAGCTCTTTGTTTGCAAGGGAAGAAAGGTTGAGGTATAGTTGGGTATAGGTCAGCAGTTTAGTCAGTCACGTGTGAAGGCAATGGAGACAAACCTGAAGGCATCGAGATATTTTACAGTGACACTGTATGATAAGGATAATTCAGAGTTTAATATGGCCGAGATGACTCCAACAGGTAATTTTTCACTTGGTACTTACAAAGTCTCGTTGAGATATCGGACTTGCGATTGTGGATACTTTCAGGCACTTCACTACCCATGTCACCATGTAGTTGCTTGCTGTGTATATTCCCGCCTGAGTTTGGCAACTTATGTTCACAAGGTATATCGCCTCAGCACGGTGTTTAATGTCTACCAGATGAGATTTAATCCTCCCATCCCAGAAAGCTTCTGGCCGCCTTATGATGGTCCTACCATCATCCCGGATCCTAGTAAGAGACGTGCATCTGAAGGTCGTCTGGGGAGCATTAGAATTCGCACTAGTATGGACGAGGTTAATCCAGATCGACCAAAGCAGTGTGGGCTATGCAGATAGCCTGGTCATACTAGGCAGAGCTATCCACAGGGAGGAGGCATCGAGGGATCTGGAGCACCTAGTGGAGTTTGGTATTTTCTTTATTATGTTGCTTGTTTGGTTGTCCACTATATTTGGGTTTATTATTGCCTAGCAATGTTTGTGTCGTTTTGTGTTTCATTTCATGTGTATGTGTGGTTCTTTATTGATGTCTTGTCCGATGTCTTGTGTTTGCTAATGTTAACGTATTTTCTTTTTCAGTACATTGTTACATGTACTGTTTTTTCCTGTGAAATTTCAACAGCTATCTACAAAGAACTTCTATTGCTTATATTTTTCAATCTCATCCAAGAAGTATGCAATAAAATAGCACGATAGGATAATAACATAGCATGGTAACCTAATAACATAACAACATAGCATGATAACATAAAAACATAGCGTCGTAACCTAAACACATGATAACATATTGGCATAACATAATCCTGAACTCAACACAATGACAAGAGATACACAACGTAATAACATATAACTAAACAGTCATCCGAATAGTCAGAATAGATGCGATCTTGTGAAGCAGCGGTGTGGACGCCTGATCCTCTGTGCTCTCTGAGCGAGAGGTACCTCATCCTCGTCTCCGGTCGGTCCGGATGGGGTGGATGGACCTACACGATCGGGGGATGCAGCTGCAAGCCTGAAACTGCTGAGGGAGGAGTACCACCCAAGGCAAATGTCTCGTCCAGTGGACCTGACGGAGGCTCGTTCAGGTCCACATCAAGGGGACTCTGATGTTCGGGTACCTGGACTCTATGGCGGGCTGTCCCATCCTCCTGGATAATAACGCTAATCTCTTCCAAGATGCGAGATCCTCCGAACTTACTATCAAGGCCGTCGCTACCTAGCAAATTCGAAAGGAGCTCACCCGGGCTCGTAAATGTCTGACTCTCATGCAGTGCTATATCACTACTAGGGACATCAACAGAATAATTGCTGAATACCCACTACCACACTGAAAGCCACCCTCACCCCCACCCCCACCCCCACCCCCCCCCCCCCTATCCCCCCCCCCCCCCCCCCNCTTTATCACCCCCACCACCACATCCACAACCCCATCACCACCACCGTCATCATCTCCAAGGCCACCACATACACTAGCACCTCCAACTCCACCCTCATCCTGGTCACCCCCGCTATCACCTCCACCATCATCCATACCATTGCCATCGTCATCGTCACCTCTCCTAATATGTTGCATTCTACCTCGACCGCGCCCTTCGCCTTGTCGACGATGTCAATCACATTATCAAGCCATCTCCACTCATGATCACTGGCTCATATACTGACACGACGTCTCTGCTCCACTTGACATTTGTTAGGAATGTCTGGCACCTGATCCATCCTAAGAATCTCATCGGGAACTCTCTGCGTCGCCTCGGCTGGGATTGGATCTGCTTTGGGGTCTTCGAGAAAGAACACCGGAGATAGGAATCTCCTCCCATGCTCATGTCATTACTCCAAGTAAGCCTCTGATGGTCCTGGGTCTTTCACCACATCAAATCGTAACACATGATCGGTCCGCCTGGACTAATGTATATGACAACTCTGTAGGGTGGTCGGAAACCACCGGTCTCCGCCTCTACCATCTTTCAACATTAGAAAATCAATGTCGAGTGCAGGTTGTAGGCGATGCTGTACTCCACCAAGATGTGGTAGCACCCTATCCATCTGATGCCACTCTATTACAGCAAAATAGATCAATGTCGTGGCAGCCCTCCATAGTGCCATATGTCGAGGCTCTAGGATCTTGAGATAAACTATCTGAACCATAGCTAGTGTGCTATATGGCATCTACGTGAATTGGTAAAGAATGAAGAGCATTGCAAGTCAATTTACATCCAGTAAGTAGTTTAAAGAAACACCAACAATGAATGCTTGAAAGCTAAAACACTCACGTCTCTCGGCTGGAGTAAATCTATCCTGAGCCTCCAATGCGCGACTCTAGGTTCCTTCTCGCTCGATGTGGACTGATAACCGGACTACCTGACACAAAAAACTTGTTATTAACAACGACAATAATCTGTAATATATATTACTAAACATGACAATCATAAACGGTGAGTACCTCATTGACAACGGCCAATGAAAGGCCTCAAAACCATCGGGCCTGAAACCCGGGAAGAGCCAAAAGATCCATGACTGGAGGAGTTGCAGAGGACCGACCAACTTAACCATATTCCTGTTGGCCACACGACACAAGCACTGGTATAACCACGACAAAGCGGCAAAGTCCTAGTTGTCTCCACCCATGTCCTCTAATCTTGCTACGTACGGTAGCCACCGGATATGTATGCGTGTATTGGACTTGTCACCAAAGATCTAGGTGGATAATAGCATCATGATGTAAGCCTTCGCATACCTCCTGATTGTCTTCTCGTATGCTCCGTGAGGAAGGTAACTGAATGTCTCCTGCATCCAAGTTCATTTCGTCAGGCAACCGCTGACGTACTGTCTGTCGATGGGGAGGCCTAAATGGTACGCAACATCCTGAAGCATAATCTTGCACTCCCCAAAGGCATGTGGAAGGTATGAGTCTCAGACCGCCACTACTCGACAAATGCACTGACTAGCGGCTTATCCAACCTAAACCAGTGGTCGTTGAGCCTCGCAAGATGGGCTAATCTGGCCATCTGCAAGTACAATATGATTCTGTCTTCTAGAGGCATATGATACGAAAAAATTTTAATTCCGCATAACTACCGGCAAGTATACCGGGTCATATTGATAAACCCCGATTTCGTGGTTTATCTTGTGCTTATTTTAGGAAATTTTATCACTTTTTTCCACATTTATTCAATGAAATAGCATGGTTTTGTAATTCTCTCTTGAATTGTGCTTAAGTGTAAAAACATGCTTTTTAGACCCTTAAATTGGTGATTTTGATTCACTTTAATTTCATTCGATGCCTTGATGTGTTTGTTAAGTGATTTCAGGTTCATAAGGCAAGTATTGGATGGAAGAAATGAGGAGAAAATCATACAAAATAGAGAATGCATGAAGAAACAAAGATTGGGAATGCATCAATAGGCGCGCACGCGTACAAGGCGCGCATGCGCCGAAGTGATTTCACATAAGGACGCGCACGTGAACAAGGCGCGCACGCGCAGAAGTGGTTTTGCATAGAGACGCGCACGCGTACATGCCGCGTCCGCACGTATGAAGAAATAGCCAATCGACGAGCACGCGCACATGGCGCGTACTCGCCGAAGCCAGCACGTGACCCACTTAAAGGCAAAACGCTGGGGCGATTTCTGAACTGCCCAAGCCCAAATCCAACTTGTTTCTGAGTGTATTTCATGCAGAATTGAAGTCCAAGCAAAGGGGGAGCAATTATTTGTAGTTTTGGCATCATGTAGGTTAGTTTCTAGAGAGAGAAGCTCCCTCTTCTCTCTAGAATTAGGGTTCTTAGGATATTTCCATCTTAGATCTAGGCTTAATTCCATGTTCTCATCTTATTTCTTTTATGATTTCTTGTTCCTACTACTTGATTCTCTTTTATGTTTCTTTTATGACGATGAACTCATGTAGGATTTGATTTACATTTAATGAAATTTAATGTTTGATGTTCTTTTTATTGTTGATTTGAGTTGTGTTCTTACTTTTCTTGCAATTGGTAGTCGGTAGACTTTATTGATTTTTGCCATTTATGATGTTTACTTTTATTGCACTCTAGATGTTTGATGAAATATTTTCTTTAGTTTTTGAGTAGTTCTCTTGACTCTTGGCCTAGGCTAAGGGAATTGAGTGACCTTGAGTCATTGGGTCTCATTGAATTGGTGATTTGAGAATCCTTGGTGATCAATTTGATACTCATTGACACTAACCCACTACTAATTTAATTAGTAGATAGGTTGGGACTTATGGGTTGATGTGATCAAGCCTATTTGACTTACTTCAAGCTTAGGAGTAGATATCACGTACTTAAAGCTTTTGGAAGTAGACTTAATGGGTTGGACCCTCATAATTATCAATATTTGGTTTGTAGACAAGGATAGTGATCTCAATTACCTATGTCTAGCCAAGAGTACTTTTCCTTTATTTTATTAGTTCTTGTCATTTTACTTTCTTGTCATTTAATTTTTCTTGCCATTTATTTTCTTGCAAAAATATAAAAAAACCAACCCCTTACCCCTTCATAGCCAATAATTGACTACTTCATTGCAATTCCCTGTGAGACGACCCGGAGTCTAAATACTTCGGTTAATTTTTATTGGGGTTTGTTACTTGTGACAACCAAATTTAATTTGATTTGAGGATTGACTATCGGTTTGGACTATACTAACAACGTAAATATTTTGTGAAATTCCGAACCGGTGTAAATCCTTGTATCACGTATCAAGTAATAAAACTCACTCAAAGTGAGATCGATCCCACGAGGATTAAAGGATTGAGCAATCAATAGTGAATTGATTATTCTAGTTAGACGGTTCAATTTGGAGTGATGAGCAACAAGAAATGTAATTGACTAGAAAGTAAAATAAAGCAATAAAGAGTAAGAAAAGTAAATGACGTAAAAGTAAAGTACAAGAAAATAAAGTGCTGGAAATTAAATTATAAGGAATAGAAACTACAAGAAAGTAAAGTGTAAGAAAGTAAATGACGGAACGATAAAATAACTAGAAGTAAAAATAAAAAGAAAGCATTGGGATCAAGGGATATTGCACTCTCAGGATCAACAATTCTCATCTCCTCTTTAATCATGCAATCATTGATCTCTTGGCAAATCATAAGTAACCAAACCCCAATTTTTTGGTGATTTGATTTCTCTTAATTTGATCAATTTCCAATCTCTTGATCTAATTGGTCATGAGAAGAGATGAAGTTCAATTTCTAATTCAAAGGCCACACAACCCTCAAGATCTCAATTCAAAGTGGTTACATGTCACATACCGGACTAAGAATATATTGATCAAGAGGATTATGAGAGAAGAGCCTCAAACTAAATTTCATGACTCCTTTCTCAAGTTCATCATAAAATTCAAGTAGATCCAATCCCTCTCTCGATAGTAATTGGATCTATGAAGCACAAAGACTCTCTCCAATGCAACAATAAAAGAAGAATTAAAGATGAAGAATGAAAATAAATCAACCCATTAAATTACAATAGAGCTCTCTTTCCCAATGAAAAGAGTTAGTGGTTCATAACTAAATATTTACAATGTAAGAAAGAGATGGAAGAGAAGAAGAGTGTGTGAAGGGAGAGTCCGAAGACCCCTCTCCCGCCGAATGCCTAATTCTATGAAACTAAGGCCTTTTTTATAGGCTCTCATAAATTACAAACTTAAATGAAATTGAAAGCAAATTACAATGAAATGAAAATTAACTATTCTAGATGCTTCTTGTGGCCTTGATTGGTTGACAATTGTGGGCTTACTTGCTTGAAGTTTAAGTAGACTTGCAGTGAATTTAATTGAGCAAAGGTGAGGTCCAAGGGTGCTTGGCGTTATTGGAGTAGCGCTAGCACTGCCAACGCCCAAACTGCCATTGGTGGCCCAAAGTTAGCGTTAACAACGCTATGGATGCTTTGTTAAGTGTTTTTGGGGCTTAAAGATGCCTATTATTTGTGCTACAATTTCATGCCCGCTATAGACTATTATACATCGTTGAAAAGCTCTGAATGTCATCTTTCCAACAAAACTGAAAGCGTATCAATTGAACCTCTGTAACTCAGGTTATGCTCGTTTGAATAAGACAAGGTCATGTTGTCATGGGTTGCAGGCACTTTTGAGGGCAGCGTTAGCGCTGTCAACACCTAAACTGGCGCTGGCAAGGTGACATTAGCGCTGCCAGCGCCCAAACTGGCGCTGGCATGGTGACGTTAGCGTTGAAAACGCCCGCTTATGACGCCCAAAATTAATTTTTACCCTATACTATTATATATTTTTGGAAAGTTCTAGATGTCTACTTTTCAATGCTTTTAGAAGCGCATCAATTGAAGCTTTACAGCTCGAGTTATACTCCATGAAAGGTGAAGAGGTCAGCTGGCCTTAATACAGGTTGATGCTATGTTCATCTTTGCACTTTTGGGGTAAGTTTTCTCCCTCAGATTTAGTGTCCACTATGTAGTGCCATATATGCTTGGAAATCTCTAGATTCCTACTTTCCAATGCCACTAGAATCACCTCATTTGGAGCTTTGTAACTCAAGTTATACTCCTTTGAAGAGGACATGGTCAGGTTGCCAAGGGTCGCAAGCATTATTGGGCCAGCGTTAGCGTTGCTAACACTGGTGATTGCATGGCGTTTGTAAGGCTAGCGTTAGCGCCAATAACGCTCTCCTCTGGCGCTCGTGGCATGCAACGTTAGCATTGCCAGCTCTCTACTCTTGCCTTCCCCTGTTTCTTCTCTGTTTCACGCTTCACTTTTCTCTCTTTTATTGGCCACTATAGACACTTCCTTGATGACTTTTCTTGCTTCTTTTGAGTTTGTTTTGTGCTTTTTGCTTCTTCTTTTTTTCCTTTCCTACAACATTCATTAAATCAAAAGATCAAAGTCATATACGACTTAAGCACCAAAACACTTCCAAAATTAAGCTTTAAATACTAATTTCTTATATGAAAAAGTATAGAAAATACAACATGATGCTCATGCATCAGCATACCATCCTGCCTCCTCATGCTAGTGATACATCGATGTAGCTGTATAACGATAAAAAAAATTCTTTTAAAACTGTCACATTTAAGAAACCAATTCACTAAAAAACCATCACAAATTCAGACCCTTCTCAACAAAATGATATCCAACTTTGATTCATAATACCCTAAAACAGACAACTCTACTATAAATAAACATTAATATAAATTATGTTGCATTCCTATACATAAATAACCTAACGATAAATAATTTAATTAAGTTCTATTAAACCAAATTAAATTAAATTCTAACAGTACATAATTAATCTAATATTCAATACGCGAACTATAAAAACAAAATAAATTAAATTACTGTCCGTTAACCTAATGTTTAGGAATTAAATTAATATTAAAAAATTAAACTAATTTAAATCCTTGCCAAATTTCTATTGACCATTTAATATAACATTTGAAATCTACATTAGTAAATCCTAAATTCTCAAAAAATCTCTAATTTAATTAACTACTACTATAACTAACCATGGTTTAATACTATTCTACCTTACATTATACTTTTAAAATTCTAACAACACTAAATCACTTGCAAAATTACAAATCTCAATTGCGCACATAATAAAATTCTAAACGACTTAACATCACAAACTATTATTTATATTTTAAAGATATTCAATTTTGGAAACTAATCTCTTCATGGATAGAACGAGCAATATGAACGACACCGTTTAACTGATAGATATGATTTAGATCATCTTTTATTTTCGTAGTCTAAATCTCAAGGTGTTTTTGGGTGAAAATTTTCTCTAAAATGAAGTTAAATGTAATTTGAAGCATTTAACTTCGAACTCTTTATGTAGGTAAACATCCAATAAATCAAAGCACTCTATTTCGATTTACCAATATCATCGTTCCAAGTAAATCGAAACAGCCTATTTCGATTTACTAATACCCAATTCGAATTCACTTCAAATTCACTCCATTCGAATTACTGTAAACAAAAATCATGGATGTAATTCAAAGTCTATATATTCAATTTATTATAGGTATATTTCAAACTTTATTAAATCAACCCAAACTTATTTAATTTATTACTAAAATAACTAAATTGAATTAATCTAATTCGATTTACATAAATTTATGTATGAAAGCATGCACATAACATTTTTTGTTTTAAAAAATTTATATAAATTTAATTTTCATTTCACTTTTTGGGTCATTTGCCCCAAAATTAGTTTTAGTATAAAATTGTCGAATATAAATTATATTAACACAAACTCAATTTTACTTAAAATCAGTTCAATAAAATCAGGTTATTCAAACTCTATAATTTAGCTATAAATAAATTATATTTCATCAGACACCAGAAAAAAATATTATATTTTCATGCCAATTTTGTGTCGCACTAGGATGATTATCATCCTTCATCTATCATTCTATTGCCTATTTGATACTCTAATTACAGTTACGGATGCAGTGACCTCACAAAAATCCTCTGACTAGTACTTCTTTTCTTTCGAAATAATGACTTGAAATTGCTCCTACTTTAAACCATTTTCATTCCTTGTGGACTTTTCCATTTCAGCGTTCAGGTCTTTAACCTCTCGCCCAAGTCAGCATCACTCCTTGATAAATTATGCAAATCTCTTCCAATCATAAAATATCATGTTTTTAATTTAAATTTCTTCACTAGACAACTTGTCAAATCATTAGAGTTAATTTTAATTTTAAAATATGACTTCTTCTAAAATGTAAATTAGATATGTAGGAAAATGTATGCATAATTTGAGTGTTAATTATGAAAAACAAATTAAGAAAGAGCGATGACATTCAAACTCAATAGACATAAATTATTAAATATAGACACGGGAAACATTGATATTTTGGGGGCACTTGGATATTTTATGCGCTATCCAACCAGGAGAGAGTAGTGGCCTTGGCCCGCAAGCATTTACAAGTAGAACGAAAAAGGTAACTACCACCACCATTACCCAAAACCATCAACATTAGATATACAAAACAACAACGGTATTACCTTTGCATTAAAAACTAGTGACTAAATTAATCACTG
>NC_029789.2:14006205-14008755 GCF_000816755.2 Arachis ipaensis | reverse complement strand
GTATACTTAATCTTTTTTAATATTTTTTTTAGTCACAAAAAAAAAAACTGAATGAAAAAGATTGATGCAGAGTGCTCTGCCTTTTGTCTCAATTGTCAATGATGCCATGAAGAACGGGCCAGCCTCACTATTTACCAATTAATTAATATAATTTCCACCTTCGGTTAACAAAGAAAAGTGACACAACACTAGACATCGTAATTGCATTTACAACTCTCCTTAAAGACAATAATAAAATAAATGAAAGTAAAAGAAATGGTAAATGCTAAATGCTAATGCTGTCGTAATACAAGACGTACGTTAGATTTGGCGAGGATTAAAAAAGGTCAACGGTCCTTGTCTTTATATTCCCATCCACAACCTCCTTTCTTTTCGATTCACAGACACATTCAACATTCAACACACACCACAGATCACAGAAAATGAAACTAGTTTGGTCGCCAGAGAGAGCATCTAACGCATACATCGACACTGTTAAATCAGTAAGTATAACAACAACTACCCTTTTGTTTTTTTTGCTTCATTGATCTCTCCAATTTACGCATTCTGGCGTCCTAACTTTGTTCTAATTTCGTTATGAGCAGTGCAAGCTTTACCGTCAATCAGGGGTGGCGGAAATGGTTTCCGCCATGGCTGCAGGCTGGAACGCGCAGGTCATCGTGGAGACATGGTCGCAGGGAGGCCTCATCGCTACTAGCGTTGGTTTAGCCATAGCCAGGCGCCACACCGGAGGAAGACACGTCTGCATAGTCCCCGACGAGAGGTCCAGATCAGAGTACGCCGCCAGCATGGGAGAGGCGGGGATGTTACCGGAGATCATGGTGGGTGAACCGGAGGAGGTGATGGCTGAGTTGACCGGGATACTGCCATCTCCAGTGCTGTTCATACCCTCGTTTGTGTTTTTCTTCTACTTCTTATTATTATCCTTTATATAATTTCAGGATTTCCCGAGAGTTCTGAGGCTGGCGAAGCTGAGCAACAATGGTGCTGTGCTCTTGTGCAAGAACACGGGTTTTTCTTTGTCTTCCGTCAAATGGAGGAACCTTCTGGGAGGACATGGTTCAAGCCGTGGTGTTGTTCGTTCGGTGTTTCTTCCGGTGGGGAAGGGGCTTGACATGGCGCATGTTTCCTCCTCCGCCACCACCGGGGGTACTTCGGTCAATTCACAATCAGCAGTCAGGGGTAATAATGGTAAGAGATGGATTAAGCATGTTGATCAACGCTCAGGGGACGTCCACTACATTCGAACTTGAATTAATTAGTTATCAGTTAATCACTGCTAAACCCTTTTTTAATTTTTTTTTTCTTTCATTTTTGTAAATAGCAGCACGCGTGTAGTTTAGTACTGAGAAGTTAGAAGTATGACGGAGATGTTATAAGAGGAGAAACAGCAGGACCTACCTACAATATTCGGGGTAAGGTCAATTGATTTTGCTGGCTAACTCTTATTAATTAATAATTTAACCTCCGCTTCCATGTAAGTAAATAACAAGAGACGATTTCGATCTATTATTTATTTATTTGTTTATTTCTCTTATTTGTGTTATCTTATGATGCCTACCTTTTTCTAGTTGATTTCCCAATTCTGATTCTGCAGTAGCATATCTTCAAGTTTGAACTTTGAAGCAAGTTCCCTAGTGCTGTTGAGATGTTAGTTTATGCTTCTCGAATTCCAGGTTGTTTTTTCAACCATTTTGAGCTTCTGTGGCTATTACACTCAGAAACCACTATGGTTTAGATTTTAGAACGAATGATGTTACATAATTTTTGCTTTTTAAAATAACTTGTAGTATATACTCAAATAGGTTACAAATTTTGTAGCAAATATTTTTGTTTTAAAAAAAAATTATTACATCAAAAATTTTGAACTTCATAAAAATAAGATATATAAATTTTTATCATATATTTTTATTTGAATAAATAAATTCTAAAAAATGAAATGCAAAAATTTATATATTTTATTTTTATAGAATTTAAAAATCTCGATGTAATAAAATTTTTTTTAGAGGTAAACATGTCCCATGCAAAATTTTTTAAGTTATTTGAGTATATCCTCCATAACTTAATACTAAGTCACATAACTAGTTTGACGACTAAAAAACAATAAAAACCATAACTAGTCCAACTATTTTAACTTCTTCCGAGTGCTTTCTGTAAATGGCTAAAAGCACACTAGCAGGGTTAGGATAGCAGCCATAAGTGATTGATAACAAGTGTCATCTGCATGCTCTGTCAACAGGACCTTAGAAAAACAAAAGAAAATGCAATTACTATAATCAACCGTAGCAAAATTAGAAAAAATAAAAACTCAATTTCTTGCTATTCCAGAGGAGGTGGTGGGACATACGCACTAAGATGCAAGTAACATCAATTATTGTCTTTCGCCCCTAAATAATAAATACACAAAAAGTAGCATCGATAAGTACAAGGCATTTTCAGGCAAAATTTCAGTGAACCGAAACATAGCTTATCAAACAGGGGAGAAGGTGTAGAGTGACAATTTAAGCCTTAAGGGATTTAACACGAAATTCTCAATTTTATCTTATTCAA
>NC_029789.2:14004225-14006134 GCF_000816755.2 Arachis ipaensis | reverse complement strand
TAAAAAATAAAAAAGATATTTTTTTAACAACTTAACGACACTCAAACAGATTCTACTATTCGATCGTAAATTACAATGCACGCTAGCAACATTAACCATATGTTTAGGAACCAAATTACCAAAATAGAAAACAAAGACTCAATCACCAAGTAGAAAAAGATAACGGCAGGGAACCAAATTACACAGGATTTTGTGGTGTTTATCTCTCATAGTATGTTGTGAACTTGTAATTGCATGTTAAAATTAGCAAAAAAGACACGTGGATAATGAGGTCACACCTAAGGGTGTTCACGGGTCGGGTTGAAAGAAAACGATTTTGAGTTGAAAGAAAACGTATATTACAATGGAAAATATATCAACAATGAATAACCATTATTGATCTAATTCCGTCAACTATGAAAATGACCTAAAACTTGAGTTGAAAGAAAACGATTTTGAGGACCCAAAGCCCGAAAATTGTATTATAGCAATCCCTCAACTCGTTCTCAATTGCACCAATCGCTTGAAAGCCGCAGCCATTTCCTCAAAAGTGTCCTAGAAGCTATAAGTCATCAAAACAACTATATACAAAAAATAATCAACTTGGGTTGGTCAAGTGGTCAACTCACTTGTCCGCTTAAACAAGTGTTGGATGTTCGAATCCCGCCTTGTGCATGCAGCAACCCATTGGCCAGCGGCAGACCCTTAAATAGAGCTCAGATCCGCGACGAATTAATCCTTGACCTATCGGGTTGGGGGATACCGTGAAAAAAAAACTATATACAAGAAATAATCTTTCAAGAAAAAAAAACAAGGTACATTCAACTAACAAAATAGGAAAAAGCACTATCCCCATAAGCTATCAACAAGAAACAATACAAAACCAATAAGGCATACAAGAAACGAATCATTTCAGAAAGCAAGCAAGAAGAAACGCAAACATCTTATGCAAATGATAGTAAAACAAAAAGAAAACAAAGGAACCAACCTTGGAGAAGTTGCAGAAGGATCAAACGGAAGACGGAATGCAAATGATAGAAAAACAAAAAGAAAACAAAGAAACCAACCTTGGAGAAGTTGCAGAAGGGTCAAATAGATGACGAAAGTATAAAAAAGAAGCAATGACTCCACAAGTGAGAACGAAAGCACAAAGGGAAGGCCAACAAACCTGGTGCGCTAAAGTGTCGCTTTCTCTGTCCTCGTGGTGTCGTCAAGCCCCGTTGTCCTCGTCGTCGTCAGCCGCCCCCTCTTCTCCAAGATCCCTTCTCCTCGCATCGCCAGTTCTGCTTGGAAGTTGTCGTCTCTGTCCTCGTCATGTCGTCAAACCCACTTCTGTCATCGTCGGCCGCCCTGTAATCGTCTCTGTCCTCGTCGTCTTCGCTTGTCTCTGTCTTCGAAGTTTGATCCCTCTCTCTATTGCCGTGGACTCTTGGCTGTCTCTCTCTGTCGTTGTGAAAAATTACACAGTTTGATTATGTTACTCTCCCTCTTTCTTGAGTTTTTCAGTAGTTCAATTTATTTTTTTATTTTTTAATTATAATGATTATGAATTGTTGTTTTTAATTTTGGATTCTGATTGTTGGATAAAATAAATTTTGGTTGTTGTAATTGTCAAAAAGCAGTGATAATTTCAGTTTGATTGACTATTTAACTCGGTTGATTAACAGAAGAAAATCTAGTTACTGCTTCTTTTGTTATTCTTTTATTTTATTACTTCTGTAATAATTTTGTTGATAGTTGATGGTACTTTCTTAAATTTTTTAGAATAATTTTAATGATTTTGAAAAACTAAATTACACATTAACGCTAATAACAAGTTTTTTTTGGATAATCTACTTCATATGAACTTCTAAACTTTAAAGATATATTTTTTTGGCTGAAATTTTGTTTTGCTATATGTAATTTATACTGTATATTTGTGATTTCGGTA
>NC_029789.2:13982118-14004166 GCF_000816755.2 Arachis ipaensis | reverse complement strand
TATATTGAATTTAAATATTAAAAATTATATATTAAAATTTTTATAACTTTATTTTATATTTAATTAAATTGGTTAAATTTTGATTGAACCACAATTAAACCACTGAATTGTTAAACCAATCACTCCACCAGCTCATTTGACTGATTCTGTTCTCGCAACCTTACTCTCACCTTAACACCTTAGTTGTGTTGAATTTCCTCCATGTATTTGGATATCGCACTACTAATCTCAATCAAGTATACTATTATATTATAACATTTTTGTTGTTATTTTCCTCGTCATTATTAAATCATCTAGTCCACTGTATTAATTATTACCAATCAACTGGGACGGGAAAGAGACTGAATTTTTAATAGAAAAATTTTATTTCTGTGACTATTAATTTTTTATAAATTTGGCTATGATTTAGTCATCATAAATACTAAATTGTTATTTATATGTGTAAATTTTGAAAAATGTGAGTGCAAATTGTATTGATTCAGGTGTGTAAATTATATATTTTTTGTGTATAAACCAAATTAGATTAGTCTAGTGGTTAGCTCATTAGTCCGCTTAACCAATTGTCGGGAGTTCGAATCCCGCCTTGTGCATGCAGCAAACTATTGACCAGCGATAAATCCTTAAATAGAGCTCAGTATCGTGGTGGATTAGTTTTTGGCCTGATGTTTGTAACACCCGTATTACCCGAATGAAATGCTTCCAGTTGTGCCATTCTGATAGCTATAACATAACTATCATAAGTATATTACGACCACTCAACTATATATAACTATAATAAGTAGAAGCCTTTACCTACAAATTTTATTATTTTTTCTTTGAAAAACCGGTAATATTTTTCTTTTATACGTATATACATACAAATCATCGGTACACTTTTACATTTACAAGATAATGTATACAAATAATATACAAACAGATGGTTATCAGTGGCTAAGAGAAGGGGGGAGGTTGAATCTTAGCCCCTTTTTGCTTGAAAATACTTGCTGGCCTTTGAAACCAATTTTGGAAACTTTTTGTTTTTTTATCTCGTAACTAGCCACGAGACTTTTTCTTTTGTCTCGTCCCCAGCCACGAGACTTTTTTTTTTGTCTCGTCACTTGACACGAGATATTTTTAGTTTTTGCTCCTGTGCAGTGGAAACAGAAATAGAGTAGAGAAGAGAGAAAATTACACCCAGATATATCCTGGTTCAGCTGCTAAGTGCAGTGCAGCCTACATCCAGTCTCATCACAAACATGATGGAATTTCACTATAATCTTCCTGATTACAAACTGTAAAGTGCTAACCCAACTTACAAGGGGATTCCCACAGAATCATGAAACACAACATAGATGAACAAAGGAACTCTAAGGACATCTATGACTTTTTCTTTTAATTTTGCACTCTCTGCCTTTTTCCGCTCTATGGATTTTTCATACAAACCTCACTGTTTGCCTTTTTCCATGAGACTCAAGACATGACAAAATTAAACAAAAAAAATTATAAAACAGAATACATTGAAGGAGAAGAGAAATCTGTTAGCTCAGGTAGCTCTGAGAACTCTGTGCCTTGCACTCTCACACTTTCTCCTTACTCCAAACAGTGGCTGTTCTCTCTTTTTATAGAAGAGGGAAGCCTCCACTTTTGAAGCCAAAAACCAAGCTAACTTTTTCTTCTCCAATAACAAAACCGGTTCGGCCAGAGAGAGAGAAGAGATAATCCATGCAATAACCAACATGCAATTACCTCTAGTCCTTTCTTGGTCATCACTCTTCATCAATCTGAGCTCTCCATCCTTGGCTTGCTCTCCAAGATGGATTTTTGGCCCTTGATACTTCATGATGATGATAACTTCTTCTGCTCCACTTTTGCTTCCTTCCTCATGCAGCCACCCTAGCTACCTTCTGTGATGAGTGAACTTCAAAAGTGGTGACAAGCCATCTCCTCCAAGATCTTCTTTCCTGCTGGCCGAATCTCCTTAACCATTTTTGGTATGGAGAGGCTGAGATCCCATCACCATATCTTTCCTTTCATGGTTTAAAGATCTTAGCCACTGTATTTTTTATGTTTTCTTGCCATCATTGAGATGGTCTTGTAGCTTGCCTTCCCTTCTTTTTGATAGCTCAAAGTCTCCATGGTTTGCTGTGTAAGGACCGAAGAGAAGGAAAGAGATGAGAGAGAAGAGAGTATGAAGAAAAGCAATCAAGTGTGTTTGAATAAATTAATTAAAGTGAGTTACTTTTACTTCCCTTAGGTGGAGTAGCGTGTAGCATTGCTAATCACCATCAAATCAATTTGTCAATTTCTCTCTCATAGTTCCCATGCAATAAATGATAATTGAATGAATTTGAAATCCATCACATGGTTAGAATTGAGATCCGTTGGAGGGCATAGGCAAATATCAACATTTGCTTTCCTGATGGATTGTTTTCGGATCATGCATAGGAGTGTATGGCAAAATATGTTTAACTTGGGCTTGCAACAAGTAATGGATCAATTTGGCCCAATTAAACAAAACATAGTTTCAGCCACTATGTTCACAATAATTTAACATCAAGGCTGAATGAGAATTATTCCAATGGGCTTATTTAAATTTGTTCTTCTCTGTTCGGCCCATAAAGAAAACTGCACAGCAAAAATTATTTTAATTAAACATATATTGATCAAAGATAAATTAATAATTTTGCTGTTAATAATGTTTGATCATCATCAATTTAAGTTAGAGTTTTCCAAACTCATCATAAACATATATTATAAAATCACCACTTATATCACTCTTTACAAAATGTAAATATAGATAACAAAGGCGAGGGAAAACATATAAGATAATCAAACAAATTCAAATCTACAAATAAACTAATGCACGTTCAAAAGCTCAGTAAACTCTTCACAGGCTTCCTCTTCCGTTTTTCTGAAAAATATAGGGCGGTAGGGGGTGAAACCTAACCCAAAGGTCTCCGTAGAAGAATTTCAAAGTTCTCATAGAAAGATATATAAAAAAAAGTTTGTTTTACAGCAGTGGTCATTGCTCTTCTAATGAATCTTTTTTCTGAACTATCATTTTCTCAGAGTAAAGTATCATTTTTGTCTCCAACATTTGGGGTAAGTCCCAAAGTTGTCCCTAATGTTTCAATCGTCCTATTTAAGTCCCTAACGTTTCAAAATTGACTCAATGTTATCCTGTCGTTAGAGATCCGTTAACAGAATTGACGGTGGGACAAAATTGAAACAATTTTGAAAAATTAGGGACTTAAATAGGATGAAAACGTTGGGAACAAAAATGATACATAAAAATATTTTTTAATTCAATTTTATCTTTCAATAATATCAATTTTTTACTGTACATAGTATTCAATTATTTTTTAATTACATCTAAATAAATTACACTTAATCACATTATTTTTATTTTAAATAAAATTATTTTTTTATAATTTTAAAGAATTTTGATCCATTAGAGACAAAAGATATAATTTATATTTTATTGTATATATATTATTTTTTTCTTTTCCGCAAGTTTATATACTAATCATTCTACAAATATTTCATGATAACTAAAAATCTTTAAGAGTAAAATTATAAAAAAACATTAATTTATTTAGAATGAAGTAATAAGATTAAGTGTAATTTACTTAGATGTGATTAAAAAATAATTGAATACTGTGTATAGTAAAAAATTGATATTATTGAAGGATAAAATTCTAAATAAATTACACTTAATCACATTACTTTTATTTTAAATAAATTTATTTTTTTATAATTTTAAAAAATTTTGATACATTAGAGACAAAAGGTATAATTTATATTTTATTGTATATATTATTTTTTTTCTGCAAGTTTATATACTAATCATTCTACAAATATTTCATGATAACTAAAAATCTTTAAGAGTAAAATTATAAAAAAACATTAATTTATTTAGAATGAAGTAATAAGATTAAGTGTAATTTACTTAGATGTGATTAAAAAATAATTGAATACTGTGTATAGTAAAAAATTGATATTATTGAAGGATAAAATTAAAATGTATTTCTATGTATCATTTTTGTCCCCAACGTTTTCGTCCTATTAATGTCTTTAACGTTTCAAAATCGTCTCAATTTTGTCCTGCCGTCAATTCTGTTAACGGATCCTAATGGCAGGACAATATTGAGTCAATTTTGAAACGTTAGGGACTTAAATAGGATGATTGAAACGTTAGGGACAACTTTGGGACTTACCAAACGTTGGGGACAAAAACAATACTTTACTCTTCTCAAAATTAACTAATTTAATTCTATTGTTGTTTAATTTTTTTAAACTTTGATCATTGGGCATATTATTCACTTCCTATTTCTTTCAAGATTTACTATTCAATTAATCATATACTCAATCTCTTACAAGTCACAACACTTCACAATAAATCTGAACCAATAATCACAATCACAAGTAATCAAATAGTCAAACAAATAATCACACATAGAAAATAATTATGACAAGTAGCACAATTAGCAGTTAAACAAATTATCAATTAGGCAAACCAAGCAATTATGCAAGCCCAAACAATTACAAACAAATGCACATGATGTATGCTTGGCATACTGGGCGTGTGTCGGTTATATTCCAGACTCGACACATCCAATAGCTAATCTGAACCTTAGTTCTTTGATGAGCATCCTCAGGAGAAAAAATATCTCATGCATGAAGAAACAAGTCTCGTAGAGAGAGTACCCTATCACCTTGCAACTAGAGAGAGAATGGAGATGAATAAAATCTCATGCATATATAATCAAAACTCGTAGGGAGAGTGCTCTTTCACCTTTCTCACCTTTCATACTCAAACTGTGAGCGGGATAAAACCACTGTCCTTACCGTGAACGGGACAAAACCACAGTCCCTATGTCTATACTACAGCATTGAACAAGCGGGACAAAACCACAATTCTTGTCAGGTGTAAGTGTCTCAAAGCAACACTATGTAAGCAGGATAAAATCCACGTCCTTACCAATCAATTATTATAATCACAATCTTAATCAATTTCATAAGTTATAATTCATCATAATCCCATCTGTTATTAAAACAATTATCATCATCAATCCGTGAGTAGGACAAAGCCACTGTCCTCACAATGTTTATATCTCATTTAATAAATTTTTGTCATTCAATAAAACTCATTATATCCACCCAACATATTCAAAGCCTTTACAATATTTACTAGACTCCATACGGAGGTTATAAAGGGTTACAAACTCGCCAAAAAAGCTTAATAGAAAAAAAAAACAGCATTTTTGGAAAATATGTACATTGGTGCTTACGCAGACTACATGCGTACGCGCAATTTTGCCATCATGCATACGCACGAAACTAGGCACTGTTGCATAATCTACAAAATTCAACTTCAACCACCAAAATTCAAAGGATCATAACTTTTAGTACAAAAATCATTTTGCTTCCGTTCTTCACAGACAACATAATATACATCCCCAATTTTATTTCAAAATAAGTTTCATAAATTTTCAAATTTTAGGCATCAAGTTATGACCCTCCAAAGCTAGGTTAAAAATTTGCCATAGTGCTAATTTTTCTACACCATTAGAAAATCCTCCAAAACTCATTTTCACCAAATTGACATCCATTGAATGCCAACCTAGCCAAATTCAAGTTCCCAAATTAACTTTAACTTCATCTTAAGTTTAAAACTTCTCCCAAAAAGACTTGAACATCATTTTATTTCCCCAATCATAATCATTTATTCAATTTCACTCAAATTCTTACAAAATTTTTGGCAAAACCTTCCCTAAGACTTGGATTTTCTCGCTTTCCCTCCTTCTTTCTTCATCTTCTTCTTTCCTCCATCTTTCCCTTTCTGCGTGCGTGTATGTTGCGTGAGTAAGGGGTGGCGAGTGAGAGTGTGTTAGAGTTAGGGTGGCGGCAACTAAGTGAGGGAGCGTGTGTGTTGTGATAGGGTCAGGGTTGTAAGTGAAAACCAAATATAATGTAATATAATTATTTTTTAGAATACTATTTATTTATAAACTCATCAAGTAGTTTCAAATAGCTACTCTAATTTAAAAATTAGAGATAATCTGATTAATTTTCTTAATTCATAAAATTAAACTAAAAATTCAAATTATTCGAATTAAATGATGAAATTTTCACTAATTTTAATTACCCAAATCTTATTTTCAATTAAACAAAATATCTAATTAAATAGAATAAGATTCTTAATAAATCTAAACTCATTATCATAAAGATTAATTTAAATATCTCCACTAAAATAATTTTTATAATGAAAAGCTCAATTTAATAAAATAAAACATAACTTATTCATAATTAATTTTTTTGAAAATAAGAGGTATTACATTGTTATTTACTTAATTTTTAATTAATTTATTATTCACTACATTTTGGGAGATATTTGTCCTGCCATTGATGTTACTTTGATTCGAGGTACTAGAGATGATGGAAAGGATTGCACTTTAGGTGAACTTCTCAAAGCCAAACCACACGAAGGTGTGAGAGTTTTGTTCCTTGTGTGGGATGATCCTATTTTCCAAAAGCTTCCTTGGTCAGAAAACGACAATAAACCAAACTTCAAATAAGCTTTGTATTAGTGATTCTGCTTGCTGCCACGACTTATGTTGTTATTGTTTTAATTAAGCTTTTTGTCATGCCTAGCTGATTTTGGACAGTTATTCAATCTATAGTTTTATACATATATTAATAGTATCATAGGAGCAAATGCCATTTTGATTTTTGTGCTATCTTGAGTTTCATCACTCCCACATTGAAATACATGATTTGAGAGCTTCCATATTAGTTGCAAACATATTTGATAACTTTGTAGGATTTAATAAAATAAATTAATTTATGTTTGGATGTGAATAATGTAATTGATTACCTTATGCATCAGATGATACCTTGTACTGTAACTAGTTTCTTAACACTATCTTCAAATTATTCTAATACATAGGTTGGACCAATGGACACTCACGATGAGAACACTCGCCATTTCTTCAGACACTCTTCCGTTCGAGTGCTTCTTTGCCCAAGAGCTGGTGGAAAAGGACATAGTTTGCTCAAAACACAGGTGAGCCAAAAATGCCATATGTTCATCAGTTCATATATATCTAATTACATACTAATATTTTAGGAAGCTGGGACTATCTATACCCATCACCAACAGACTGTCTTTGTGGATGCTGATGCAGGGCACATAAAAAGATTGTAGCTTTCATGGGAGGACTTGATTTATATTGGAATGTGTAAGAGAATGGAGAAAAAAAATGATTTCATTGAGTAAGTAAGTAATTACAAGTTGTGTGTATATATATATATATAAGTGAACTGAGAGCCTAACTAACTGATATACAGTAGGAAGAATGACTAATTAATTGCTAACTAATTAAATTAGGTATTCATAACATCCCCCCTTAAGTTGGCAGGTATATGTTGATCATGCCAAACTTGGAGATGAGATTGTGGAACTGGGTTGGAGTTACCAGTTTTGTGAAGACATCGGCAAGCTGATGCTAAGTTTGAACATGGATCAGTTTGATGAATCCTGCCACAACTTTCTCTCGAACAAAATGGCAGTCTACCTCAATATGTTTCACAACCCACAAGATACCCAGGGCTTGTGCTTGTTTCACAATCCCTACAAGAATGACTAATTAATTGCTAACTAATTAAGTTAGATATCCATAACAATTTATGTGTTGGAAGATATGATATACCAGAACATTCTCTCTTTAGGACTTTGCAAACAACTCACAAAGATGACTTTCATAATCCTAACTTTAAGGTATATCTTATCATCCCTTTAGCCTCGTTAGCTTTCGACTCCAATCAATGATATATAATGCTCATTAGCATCATCCATCTTTTTATTTGTGTACTATATACTAAGCAAGGGCTTGTTACTGGGTGTCCAAGAGAACCATGGCATGATTTGCACTTGAGAATTGATGGTCCAACAGCTTTTGACATCCTGACCAATTTTGAGGAGCGTTGGTTAAGGCAATAAAAATGAGTAGACTCCAGAAGATGAAAAGTTCATATGATGATTCATTACTGAAAGTGAATAGAACCTTAGACATTATTGGGATTGATGAAGTTACTAGCGTTGATGGTGAAGATAACTGTGAGACTTGGCATGTGCAGGTATTATCAGTGTACACTATACACGCTACTGATTGTTCACCACATTCGTCTAATCGAAGGTCTTCCATCTAGTTCTGTTGAAACTTGAAAGGATTTTTCAAGAAATCTAAAGATGCTATAAGAAGGGTGAGAAATAATATTATTATTTGTCATGTGACTTTTTTTATCGGCTGAAAATCTTAGTTTTGATTTTAAGGATGAGTGAGCTAATTATGATTATTACTTCATTGCACATAATTTAGTGTGTGAAAAGAATGTAATGATATATATGAGCTTGCATTCTGCATCTGTCAAGGCAATCAGATCTGCACAAAATTTCATATATACTTAGAACCAATACTTTCTTGGATCATTCATATAATTGGGATTTTAACAAAGATTTTGGTGAGTAATGATCAGTTAACTCCACCCTAAGTTAATGAAAGGATCTATTCTTTAGAATTATACTATCAATATCACAAACTTTAACATCTATATACCCAAAATGCGAAAAGAGAAAAATGAAGAAATAGGGTAGGGTTTTTGTGATTACTCACCGCAAAAGGGTATAGAAATATAGAGGGAGTTGAGAGCGATGCGTAGCCGCAAACAAATCGTTGATTGGAGCTCTGGTTTGTGAAAAAATTAGATTTAGGTGATGAAGTGAAGTCTTTTGGGAGTGGAGTTTCCCCCTTCTCTCAGAGCACATCCAACGGTGAGTCCTTCTCTCACTTTTTTCTAACACACAGGAACTCTAATCATTGGAGAGAAGAATAACTAGGTCCTTGCACAAGTGAATTGTTTATTTTTATTTATGAAATTTGGAATGCTAACCACATTACAAAATTAGCCGTTG
Organism: Arachis ipaensis; assembly: GCF_000816755.2. Classification (NCBI taxonomy): domain Eukaryota; kingdom Viridiplantae; phylum Streptophyta; class Magnoliopsida; order Fabales; family Fabaceae; genus Arachis; species Arachis ipaensis. Next base: position 13,995,213 of record NC_029789.2, on the reverse strand, counting down.
AAAACTAGCTATTACTATGTTACTGTTATTATTAATAAATTAATATTTTTTTTATTCTATATAACTTACATACACTTCTATTTCCACACTTTCTTCTACTTTTCTTTATCTTCTTTCAAAGTTTACGAAATTAAATTCTACTGATATTATTTTTGTTCGAAAAAATGGATCCAAACCAACTCAACTCTTGTTTCAATTACTTACAAAACTTTTCTCAAACTCCAAATACCCAATAATCTCAAACTTCAAATTCCAAATCAAAACTTCATACTACCAAATACATTTCAAAATCCAAATCCACTAAATCTTCTTAATTTTAATTTTCAAGCTCCTTATAATAATCAATTTTCTATGTTCCAACCACAAAATCAAAATTCACAAACACCACATTTTCCATTTTCATCCATATTTAACCCCTATCGAAAATGTTACTCTAACATCCGTGCCATGTTCAACTCAATTCAGTGCATCGAGACATAGCTCATTTGGTGTTGGTGGCTCTTCTAACCCATCCCCTCAGACTCTGATATAATCTAGTCCAAATTCGCAATATTCAGATTTTGCCAACTCTCGTGGATTAGATGCTATCGATCTCAATGACGATGACATTGAAACTCATAGGCAAGATAGTATTCAACACTAGCAATGGGAAGAGGATGAGATGTTGATCAGTGCATGATTGAATGTTTCAACTGACTCCATAGTTGGTACTGACCAAAAGGGCGAAATATTTTGGAGTTGAATCTACAGCTATTATATACAATTCAACGCCGACATGAAAAGAAGGGCAGTTGCATGTAAGAAATGATGGTATAAGATCAACAAGGCAGTTGCACAATTTGCTAGTTGCTACGATCAAGCTAGTCGAAACATAAGGAGTGTTTCAAACGTTGATGATATAAAGGAGTTTGCCTATAAACTTTATTCCACAAATTATGGTAAAAAATTCACTTTTGAGAGGCATTGGAATATGCTTCATTTGGAGCAAAAATGGAGAAGCCAATTACCTACACAGAGTGGAGGCTCAAAGAGAACTAAGATTAGTACAACTGGAGCATACTCATCACCATAGTTATGAGAACCGAACCGGTAACCGGGTCACCAGATTACTGGTTCAACCGGTGGGTCACTAATTCACCCGGTTAACCCGATCATAATTAAAAAAAATATAAAATTATATAAATAGAATTAAAATTATGTCTTAAAACTTAAAATATAAGTCTTTACAAACATTAATAATCTAATATCAAGTCTTAAACATAACTAATAATCTAAAAAAAAGATAATAAACTAGTCTCTAGTACAAAATATGTTCTGAATTTAAATCAACATGAGCAAATGAAAGATAACACAATCCTTAAATCAAGTCCAATGGGTGAGTTCAAAGTCGGCATCAACATCTTCATAGGACAAAAGAAACCAAATATATTTTCAGCAACAAAAGATTTAATTAAGTCAGTTTTTAAGCAACACAGTAATCACCACCATTCCATCAAAATTCACTGACTTTGTGATTCAACAAAGTGAACAAACAAATAACTCTAGAAAAATCCAGTAACAAACAACAACAACTCTACAAAATACAGCAACTCTAAAATACAGCAACCAGCAACAAACAACAACACTAAAAAACTAATGCAACATCAGCAGCCACCAGATTCAATAACAACTCTAAAAAATCAAATACAATAGTAATAACCACCAGATTCAATAACAATACTAACTAAACTATGCTCACCTTCAACAACTCTAAAATTTAATTACAACAGTCAACAGCAACCACTAGGTTCAGTATTCAACAATTCTAATGAAAAATAATGGTTAGAAACTTGAAGGGAGCTCACTTGGATAACTGGTTCCCAGACCGCGACCAAGAAGACGACCACCACCACCCGACTGACCCGAGGGAGCAGATGTAGAGATGCGGCTTGATTTCTATCTTTTGTGAGCTTTTTGCCACCGATGAAGTGAGGAGACGAGGTGAGAGACTGAGAGAGCGACGAGGTGAGGTCGTGACCGTGAGAGCCCGAGAGTGACGAGGTGACTGGAGGCGCGACGAAGTAACGAGGTGAGGGGAGAGACGATGGAGTGACGAGGTGAGGGGGAGGGTGAGCAACTACCGAATGCCGATGACGAAGGAGCAGAGAGACGAGTGCTGGGGGGTTCCACACTTCCACTGGAATCAGACTGATTTGTGATTTCTCAGATTAGGGGTAACCAGGAGGGGGAATAGCCATTAGGGTTTCGTTGAAAGGGGAGGGGGGATTTGAAAGCCAAACGACGCTATTGCCATTAAAAAAAAAAGAAAAAAACACGACCTAGACAAGGTTGAATTAACCGGCCGAATCACCGGTTTTTACAAAAACCCATCGGGTCGAACCAGGTTCCACCGGGTCTCATGCATAGCCGGTTCGACGAGTGACTCGACCTGGTCAGGTGAACGGGTTTTCGTCGAACCGCCTGGGTCGAGCCGAATTTGATAACTATGCTCATCATCATCAAATTCAGAAACACCGTTGGCGGTGTGGACTCTCCCGTTCGCCCACAAGGATCAAAGAAGAGCAAGAGAAAGGGTAAGAAAAAAACACAAATGTCTGAAAATCTTAGCGAAAAGAAATCATTGATTGCTAAAAAACTATTTCTCATAGAAGATATTAAGAATGTTAGAGAAGAGGAGAGGGAACATAGAGAAAAAATTATGGCAATCAAAGAAAAGGAGTTACAGATTCAAGCCACGATGAAAGAACAAGAATTACAAACTCAGAGGTATATTAAAGAAATGGAGATAAATGCAAAGGAAAGGAAAATGGAAAGGATGGCTAAGGAAAGTGAAGGAGAAATGGATATGCAAATATTTAATGCTGACACGTCTACATTGAGTGAAAAACGACGAACTCTTCATGAGATTGCATGTGAGAAAATAATCAATAAGTGGTTTACTTAATGGTTTCTTGTATTCGTAGAGTTAAGTAGTATGTTTTTATTTTTATTGCATATTACTGGTATGTGATGTAGTCTATTTTATTCATTTCTGATGTAACTTTTTTAATTAGTCAATATTATTGTGCTGTTATTGTTTATGAAAGTGACCGTTGCAAAACTAGCCGTTGAGAAGTAGTTACTTGTTGTGAACACACTTATAAATATCAACTATCAATGATTCAACAACTCCATTCCAAATCTAGTTTCTCGCCTAAAAAAATACTAAAAAATTCCTCAAGCTATGGCTAAAAATTTTGATGATATGTTTAATGAGGCTTTGTATGGTAAAAGAAGACGACGAGATAACACACTCATAGATAATTGGATTGATGAGTGTTTATTCGATATTCAGAAGAAGAAGATATTGATAGAAGCTCTATCCCAACTCCTCATAGATGGATTAACAGAGATCGAGAAGAAGGACATGATTGGCTTTTCCAAGATTATTTTGTAGATGAGTCGGTATATAATGCTGACATTTTTTGACGGAGATTTTGAGTGAAAAGACATGTGTTCCTTCGGATAGTAGATGCTCTCTCAAATACCTATCCATATTTCTAACAGAGGGTCGATGCAACTGGGAGAAGAGGCTTGTTACCACTCCAAAAATACACTGCTGCGATACGGATGTTAGCATATGGCGTAGCTGTTGATGCTATTGATGATTATGTGGGCATAGGCGAGAGCACTACAATTGAATGATTGGAAAAATTTGTTGAAGGTGTCTTTCGATGTTTGAGGATGAATACTTGCGAAAACCAAATTCAAATGATATACGACGCCTGCTACAAATGGCAGAAGGTCATGGCTTTCCTGGCATGTTGGGTAGCATTGACTGCATACATTGGCAATAGAAAAATTGTCCGAAGGCATGGAAAGGTATGTACATGAGTGGTTATCGTGGAGTTGTAACCATAGTACTTGAGGTTGTAACATCTTCATACCTTTGGATATGGCATGCGTTCTTTGGAGTTTCTGATTCAAATAATGATATCAATGTGTTAAATCTTTCACCGGTGTTCGATGTTATTTTAAATGACCGTGCTCCGGAGGTAAACTATACTATTAATGGTAATAATTATACTATGTGATACTATTTAGTAGATGGTATTTATCTTGAATGTGCCACATTTGTCAAATCAATCTCAAAACCATAGGGGAGAAATGCAAGTTATTTGCACAATACTAAGAAGGGCAAAGAAAAGATGTAGAACAAGCATTCGGAGTGTTGCAAGCACGCTTTACAGCGCGTTTTTGGAAAAGGAAGAAACTTGAAAACATAATGAGAGCTTGTATTATATTGTATAATATGATTGTTGAGGATGAAAGAGACACTTATGCAAGAAATTTTGCTCAAGACTTAGAGTATGACGATGTCGAAAACGGCTTATCACAACCTCAGCTGGGAGATGAAAATTTTGCACCATATCATCAATTTTTCCAAAGAAATACCAACTTCAAAATAAACAGCAGCATAAACAGTTGAAAGAGGACTTGATTGAATACATATAACAATTTCACAATATATGTCGTTAACTATAGAGCTTAACTATGTTTTTTTATATTAAGTAATTTTACAAATTAGTGTAATCTCGAATTATATATTATAAATTTAGATTAAAATTAATTTTTTTTAATAAAAAAATACTTTAAATTTCTATTTACGATTTATAAGGCAAAAATTAGGGTAAAAAACAAAAATAAGCCATGGAGAGAAAGGAATTACGTGAATCAGCCAAAACGAAATCTGATTCACCAATCAACCAATGCACAAATATATGTAGTTCGAATCAAACCGTTTCAAATTTAGATTGAATGTAATTCGAATTGAGCTGCTTCGAATTACATGCAAAGCTGAAACATACATAATTCGAATTGAGGCAATTCGAATTACTATGAAACCTGAACTAAGTATAATTCGAATTGAAGCAATTCGAATTACTATGAAACGTCAGCGCAACATAATTCAAATTGAGGTGGTTCAAATTACTCCTATGTAATTCGAATGATGTTGATTCGAATTACACATTGTACAATAAGATATTAGAAAAAATACTATATAATATAAAAAAAATATACTAAAAGAAGTATAAAACAAGATTATAGTAAATTAATTTTAGTATAAAATTATTAAATATAAATTAATTTTAACTCCTATTAGTATATTGAATTAAAAATAACATATAAAAATTTAATGACTTTTTAAATATTCTTTTTATAATAGGAGTACATTTTTATATGTTATTAAAATTTAATAAATATAAGTACATTTTTATATGTTATTAAAATTTAATAAATATAAGTACATTTTTATATGTTATTAAAATTTAATAAATATAAGTACATTTTTATATGTTATTAAAATTTAATAAATATAAGTACATTTTTATATGTTATTAAAATTTAATAAATATAAGTACATTTTTATATGTTATTAAAATTTAATAAATATAAGTACATTTTTATATGTTATTTTTAATTCAATATACTAATAGGAGTTAAAATTAATTTATATTTAATAATTTTATACTAAAATTAATTTACTATCATCTTGTTTTATACTTTTTTTTAGTATATTTTTTTATATTATATAATATTTTTCTAGTATTTTATTGTACAATGTGTAATTCGAATCAACATCATTCCAATTACATAGGAGTAATTCGAACCAACTCAATTCGAATTATGTGAACTCACGTTTCATAGTAATTCGAATTGCTTCAATTCATTATGTTTAGTTCAAGTTTCATAGTAATTCAATTGCCTCGATTCGAATTATATATCTTTTAACTTTGCATGTAATTCGAAATAGCTCAATTCGAATTACATTTAATCCAAATTCAAAACGGTTTAACTCGAACTACATATATTTATGCATTAATTAATTGGTGAATCAGATTTCGTTTTGGCTGAAGTAATTTCTTTCTCCCCATAACTTATTTTTGTTTTTTACCTCAAAAATTATGAAATTACTTTTTATGGTAGGTGTTCATAAATATAGGAATGAAGATGGTAAGATGGTCTTACGCTTCAGAATGCGTTGGAGTTAACGGTGGGGTCCACGGTGGTTCAGCAACGGTCCACTCCACTCCGCTTCTGGAAAAAAACGAAGCTGCTATGCGCCATCCGCTGGCACTGACCCGATCCGTTTCGATCCATTTGGAGCACTGTGGAGGACTATTCAACAGCCTACACGTCATCCACTCGTCTCTTACAGTTTGATCAATCCAACAATCTTGTTTACTTTTCTGAATCAAATATATAAACCCTCTCTTTTAAGTTAACTTAAATCCCTTTCTTCCTCGCTTCGTCTTCACGCGCTTCTTCCTTCATCCATTTCTGAGGCCATCAGCCTATAATCAATCAGACAATCACACGGAGGAAGCTCTACAGTACAGATCATCAAGCATGTCTATGTCCGATTCTGATTCCTCTTCTTCTTCTTCTTATGCCGCCGACCACAAAAGTTTCAAGCAAATTACCCGCGAACGTAACTCCTCTTCCCTTGTTTTTTCTTTCTCAACTGTCTTCATCTACTGCAAAACTTCTCTGTTTGTTATTTACGTCGTTATCGCTAGTTACTATTTTGTTCTTCAACTGTATTTTGTTTGCTCAATGCTCATGCTGTCATATTTATGCCGTTTCTTCATTTTTCTTCGGTTATATGTTCTCTGAGTGACGAGATTTAGCTTTAGCTTTAGCGCATGAGCTCGTAAACAAGTACTTTACTGTCACGAAGCTAGTGCTATGCATTCACAATGGCAATAACACTTCCTACTAATGTCATTTCAGTCTTTTGCAAGGAAGTGTCCTTTTAGTTTTTTCCCCTTCATTGAATAGTAAATTACTTATTGCTTAAATGCTTAATTGCTCACACAGTCACATTTAACTTTTTTGAACTGGAACTGTCTCAGGATTATTACATGAAATGCTAAGGTCAGCAAAAACAGGTGATTCGAAATCGACTTGGAAGGTATCTGATGCCACCAGTTTGATGAATTATGCATACATTCGTTTAACCTTTATGTTGTATGCGGAAGGACTTACCCTTTGTCACCTTTATATAAATTTCTTGGTTCATTTCTTTGAACCATTTAACATAGTTTCTTCTTAAAATGTTGATGATTGGAAAAGAACATGTTTTATGAGCCTTCTTCAATTTTTCACCTTCACCTTATGAGAATGGCTAATCAGAAAATTCATATGCCTAGAATTGAAAACTTGCTTTGCTCATTGTAGCCGTGATATGTCTGTCTACAAGCTTAGTTCCAAGTAGCATCATCATGTGGTTTTAATTTCTTGCCTTGATAACTATACTATTATGCATTATGGACAAGGAGATGTGCAGCTAGTTCTGGTAATTATATTGGTTCATGGGCTGCTTGCCTGCAGGTACTTATAATGGACAAACTTACTGTAAAGATAATGTCTCACTCATGCAAGATGGCCGATATCACTGATGAAGGCGTCTCATGTAAGAATCACAAGAGTATATTTTGAGCAGTCATTTTCATTTCTACCAATGCCTAATCAATATTTTCCACCATAATTTTTCTCTAAATTTTCTTCCACCATCTTTGAGTGGATCCCGTGAATAGGACAATAGGAGAAAATTATTTAGGGGACTTATATTGTAGGTTTTCCACAAATAGTATTATTTCTTGCAAAGAGGTTTTAGTTGTGTATATGGCCTCTCATTGGTCCCTCCCTTTTCTTGATTATATTTCTTCGATGCTATGAGACTTTCTACTCTTTTTTGTAGTGGTTGAAGACATATACAAGAGAAGGCAGCCCTTGCCCACAATGGATGCTATATATTTCATCCAGCCAACAAAAGAGAAGTAACATATGCACTCATCTTTTCAATTCTCTCAATTTCATGAAACTAGTTCCTTAACTAATGACTTTCTCCCCACTTCTGTTTGCAGTGTAATTATGTTTTTGTCAGACATGTCTGGAAAGACACCCTTATACAGGAAGTATGTGATGATCTTTATAATATCTCTCTAATGAATGGTATTTCATCCTCACATCTTGTTTTCTGCCCCCCTCTTCTTTTTCAGGGCATTTGTTTTCTTCAGCTCAACCATTCCTCGAGAATTAGTTATGGAGATTAAGAAAGATACAAGGGTGTTGCCCCGATTAGGTGCACTGAAAGAGGTGAAGATTTTCTATCTAGAAACAAGATTGTGCTTAAATTCATACTATTGCTCAAACTAATTGCTTATTGTGTTCTTCCCATCATTTGGGTGACACCATGCAGATGAATTTGGAGTATTTTCCCATAGACAGCCAGGTATGTGGTTACCATTGTACTTGTATTTATTCCGTTTCTCTGTCATCTAGGCCACCTCTGTTTAATAGATTTAGACATTTTTTCTTCCCTTTTGTTTGTTAGTAAATTTCAATGCTTATGGCTTTTGTTTGTTAGTAATTTCAATGCTTATGGCATTTAGAAGTGAAATCCAACTGTGACGTAAGTGGATCGGTCCCCCTGTCCAAATTGGCAATTTTTAACATTCATCTGTATCTATTATAATATCTCATTAGTCATTCAGAATTTGTGAAACCTGTTTATTGACGACCTTCCCTTGAGTTATTTCTTTTTTGTGATCCTTAACAATCCTGTTTATTATTTTAAATGATCATTTGCCCATGATAATGTAGGGATTCATGACAAACAATGAGAGAGCTCTGGAGGAGCTATTTGGGGATGAAGAGAATAATCGCAAAGGTGTTGCATGTTTGAATGTGATGGCTCTGCGGCTTGCTACAGTGTTTGCTTCGTTAAGAGTATGCAGTCAATACTACATAATTGTTCAAAGACATGGTTGAGAAATCTCCTGAAGTATGTAAAGATTTTTCTTTTTCTCCCTTTCTCTAGGAATTTCCTTTTGTTCGCTTCCGTGCTGCCAAGACACTAGATCCAATGACAATGACTACTTTCCGTGATCTTATTCCCACAAAAGTTGCTGCTGGAGTCTGGGACTGCCTTATGAAATATAAAAAAACTATACCCAATTTTCCTCAGACAGAGACTTGCGAGTTGCTCATTCTTGACAGATCTCTTGATCAGGTTTCTAACTTCTGTTTGTTAGTCATTGACTTTGTATTCTTTTGACACTGTTGTGTATTTACAATGAGGATATTATTCTGAATTTGTAGATTGCACCTGTGATACATGAATGGACATATGATGCCATGTGTCATGATTTGCTGAATATGGAAGGAAATAAATATGTTCATGAAGTAAATTCTGCACTCTCTCTCTCTCTCTCTCTCTCTCTCTCTCTCTCTCTCTCTCTCTTCTTGATTGCCCACCTTCTTCATCTTCCTCTGCAGGTACGTTACCGCCGATCCTAAAGCTTGAATTTTTTACCGTTCCGATTTTGCCCTTTTCATTAAAATTGAAAGGAACCCCTAATTTGAAGGGTTTTCAGCTAACGAAGAATCGTGGATTTGCTTCTCTTTTCGTTACATCAAGCATTGAACAATGTCGTATATGGCTATGGGCTATGCAAGTTTCGTTTAATAGGGTTTATGCACATTGCAGGTTATAGTGTAGTCTTAGAAGGAAGGGAGAGGGAAGGTGTTTGTGGCAATGGAGGAGCATAGTCAATTGAAGCGTGCCATTATTGATTCCTCTGCTGGGGCAATTTCCGGTGGAATTTCAAGGACAGTAACCTCTCCCCTCGATGTTATTAAGATTAGGTTCCAGGTAGTTTATTCTTTTGTCGTTGCCTCCTTTCAAGTTTATTTTATTTCCCTCTAACAATGATGTTTTATTCAATATTCATATTCATTGGCAATGATAGGTTCAACTAGAGCCCACATCTTCATGGGCTTTACTACGCAAGGATTTTGCTGCACCATCAAAATACACTGGTATATTTCAAGCATCTAAAGATATTTTCAGAGAAGAAGGTTTTCAGGTCTAAACAATAGCGCACAGTTGTTCCTGGCAAAGATGGGGTTCCACCTGAGAGAAAAGAGGTTCTTTTGGAGGATCATGATCCTGTATGGCTTGAGCTTCGCCATGCACATATTGCAGATGTATGTCTGTCATATTTATGCTTCTACTGTTTTACACTTTAAAACCCTCTGATATTGGTAGCCTTGACAGGCAAGTGAAAGGTTACACGAGAAAATGACCAGCTTCATTTCAAGAAACAAAGCAGCACAAATCCAACATGGATCAAGGTGATCATTGAGGATTTCTTCTGTGTTGAATTGTTATATGAGAAGATTTTGATGCTTAACTAAGTACTAAATTGTTAACTTATTAAATCAAAAGGGGTGTTGTGTATAATATAACTTAACCCCAAGGGTGGTTAGTGTAATCTACTCTAATTTTAATTATGCGAGGATGTCATTTAATGTTCAAAGTTTAAACCTCCCTGTTTTTGTATTGAATCTAATTATCTAAACATGTGCTGTTGTGTAAAATGGTAAAATTCTTGCTTGTAGAATAAATCAGAGGCAAAGATATGTATTTGTTGTTCTGGAAAGTTAGCTTCTCAATTTGGCTAATTCTATATGTGGAGCTTGCTAGAAATGACTATTTATTCATCTACTTCCTGACTTGATATATTTTACTAAATAATAAAATTGCAATTTATTTTTAGAGATAGTAAAGAAATGTCAACAAGGGACTTGCAAAAGATGGTCCAAGCACTACCACAATACAGTGAACAAATTGACAAACTCTCTCTCCATGTAGAGGTTGGTTCTTTTGCAATCTTGTACCACCTTTTGGCAATTTATCAGTAATTTATATGTATATATTATTTAGGTGCAACCTATTGGAGCTCAATTATGAGTTTTAAACAATAACAGCAGCCTATTGATCAAAACATTTAATAACGATAGTGTATCCAACTATGATTTTCTCAGCTTTGTAAATGAGGTGCTTCTTTGTCCAGATTGCAGGAAAAATTAATAGCATCATTAGGGAGACAGGACTGCGGGAACTTGGGCAGCTGGAGCAAGATATTGTTTTCGGAGATGCAGGAATGAAAGATGTCATCAAATTTTTTACTACTAAAGAAGTAAGAAATTCGTAAAAGGAATTTGATATCCCTTATATTAGTCAACAATGCACATGAGAAAATTTTAATGCAGTATAGACACTTTTTCACTGCTGCTGGTCTGTTAAATTGGATAGAGATATTGTTTTATGCAGGACGCTACTCGTGAAAATAAATTGCGCTTGATAATGATTCTTGCAGCTGTTTATCCTGAGAAATTTGAGGGAGAAAAGGGTAGAAATTTGATGAGGGTAAGGATTCTTTTTTAATGGTTGTCATTTTAATTTTCACTTGCTGTTCATTTTATATTACAAAGAATTAGTATATTCTTAATCTTAATGATACATCATACATGCCCTAGCTCCTGCCATGGTGTTACTGTTATCCAATTTTATCCTTGGAAATTCCTTTCAGGTAGCACGGTTGACAGATGACGATATAACCGCTGTGAATAATTTGAGAATGCTTGGGGGACAGCCAGATACCAAGAAAAGTTTGACTGCTGCTTTCGGTGGTCTTAAATTTGATATCCATAAGGTTGTTTCTAGCTTCGAGTTTAAATACATGATTTTCAAATATTGTAAAATTGTATTCCATCTGAAAATTGTTATTTTAAGTTCAGAAGAAGCGTGCTGCAAGGAAAGACCGTGCTGGTGAAGACGAGACATGGCAACTATCTCGCTTTTATCCCATAATAGAGGTAAAAACTACATTACTAATTTGATTTTCCAACATAAAATATGCATTTATTTATGAAAATTCAACTGAGAATTGTGTGCTTGGTTGGGAGGCATGAAGGAAAGCAAAGGGGTGCCAAAAGGGTATAAGAAGATTGGGAGAAGGTTTAAACTTAACTTTGTTTAAGAGTTTAAAATAAATAAGGGTGACGAAATTGAAGGATCGTGATTTACTATCCCATTATAATTTTGTTGTCTATTAAAATAACTAAATGTGTTTTATCATAATATTTTTTGGTTCAATTATTCTGTTGGTCCCTATAATTTTATCAAAATTTCAATTATGTTCATATATTTTTTTTCCTTTCAAGTGGGTCCTTGCACTACTTTTAATTTTATAATTAGGTCCTTCTTAGTGTAAAAAATGTTAGAGTTGACTGAATATTTCTTTGCAAATTGAAGATATTCATAATTAAAAACCTAACTAGATCTTTGACCGCATGTATTTTGGGAGAAATATTCTATTAATTTTAACCTTTTTGATATGAAAGGAACCTAATTACAAAATTAAAAATAGTGTAATGACCCAATTGAAAAGAAAAAAAATATAGGGACCTAGTTGAAAAGTTGGTGAAATTATAGGGACTAAGAGAGTAATTAACTATTATTTTTTAAAACTTCTATTTGCTCTTAAAACTATAGGAAGATTTTTGAGAGTTTGTAATTTGTAAAAGATTCTTATTTCCTTCCTCTTAACCTACTTGTTCTCATGTCCTAAGAGAACACCATAGGTAGGCTATTGTTGAGCCTATGGACTTCGCATGAAAGTTTAGTTTCTTCTTGTTTCTGAATTGTGATATCTACCTTTTGATATTATCGAAATATAATGAGAATAAAGAGAAAGTTTCATATGGGGGAATAATATTCATTAGCTGATCCAATCAAATGCGTTTTTATGATTTAGCTTCAACGTAAGTTCTTATCCTCGTATCTGATAAGTGGATGATTCTTTAGGAACTCATTGAAAAACTTGCGAAGAATGATTTGTCAAAGGAAGATTATCCATGTCTGAATGATCCAAGTCCAACATTCCATGGTTCACCATTTACTGGGGCTGCAAACCCAGTTCCTCCACCTCAGTCAATGAGATCAAGACGAACACCAACTTGGGCTCGACCACGTGGCTCCGATGATGGATATTCAAGGTTTCGTATTCTTTCTTCCAGCGTGACTAGAGAATAAAGTAGTATATTCGGTAATCTTCCCTCTATGCCGAAAGTTAACATGCAATTTTTATGCTTTCCTGCTGGCTTGTAGTGATTCGGTGCTAAGACATGCATCTAGTGATTTCAAGAAGATGGGGCGACGAATTTTTGTATTCATTGTTGGTGGAGCCACCAGATCGGAGG
>NC_029789.2:13969730-13981921 GCF_000816755.2 Arachis ipaensis | reverse complement strand
TATTTTCTGGTCTGATTTGATGTTTTTAATCCTCAGCTTAGGGCTTGTCATAAACTTACTGGAAAGCTGAAGAGGGAAATTATTCTAGGTTCATCAAGTCTTGATGATCCTGCCCAATTTATTACGGTATTAAAGTTTTGATCCTTTGCAATGCAATTTTTTTTCTATGACCCTTGCTTACTATATATTTGGTACTTTGGTTTCTGCAGAAACTTAAGATGATAACCACACATGAACTCTCACTGGATGATATCCAGATATGATGTCATGGACTGGGAAACGAGCTTCAGATATGATGTCTCTGTTGTAAATTGTAATATAATGTAATCTTCTTGATATTGGATATTCTTTGGCATTCGGCTTCTTGTGTTTCAGCCGAGTAACTGAATGCAGACAGTAAAAATATACTAAGGAAAATCTTGATTGTTTACTAACCAAAATAGTTGAAATAAATAAAAGATTTATGAAGCGGATCGTCCTGGTTTGAAAGTAGTGCATTTGCAACCATAAGAGGAAAAAATATCATTTTTTTTTTTGTTTTTAAGAGAAATGATGAACATATGTTTGACACATATACAGAATTATATGAATATAAATATAAGAAATTTTAGATATTTATAATAACTTTCTTAGATGAGAAATTTACTATATACTCACCGAAATAAATAACTAAATTACGGACCAAAAATTATATTTAAGACAAGAGAAGGGAATGTTGTCATAAACCACTATAATCTATTAACGGATTCCTCTTTCTGTACGGACAAGGCATTCATCAGTCATCACCTCTGATATCTGATGCAGTCACTACGATCCTAGGCCCAACTCAAGAAAGCACAACTGAATTGGGAGAAAAAACAAATGGGGAGATAGGCCCAATGACTAGAGAAAAGAGAGAAAGAAGAGTCCCATATTAGACTAAAGACGACCTGATGACTAAGTGTGGGTGCACTGTGCAAAATAATAAAGAAGAAGAGAGTTAGTTAGGATCTGTAAAGGATATATGGAAAAGGAAAGGGGAGAGAGGGGTAAGAATCATTTTGGTTGTTATGAGTTGAGTTTACTCCCTGGATTCGAAGGCAGAAAAATTGTTAGAAGTTTTTTGTTATTTCAAATTCAATAAACCATACTTTATCCATTTTTTTCTTTGACTTAATTCAATTACCACTTCTGAATTTCTTCTTCTATTTTATTGTTCGAGTAACATTTTGGTACTCTTGTTGAGAAAAATTCAACCATGAATTCAAGAATTTCGATGTCTCAGTTAGAAGAGATATGCACCCAGAATCGCTCGAAAATTACCCCGCTGTAACGTAGTCAAATTGAGACGATGTCATAGATCACAAGTACTCAGGAGAGGATTGGTTCTGTGGAATCCTCTATGAAGAACATCGAGAGAATGCTTCACGAAACCTTGAAGATGAAGCAAGTGATACCTGAACATAGAACACCCAGCGTCTTTTTCAAAAACGTAGGCGAGTCGCAACAACTTCGCTGGCCTAAAGGTGTGAAGACAGAGTTACCCATGTTCGATGGGAAAGGAGTAGAGGAATGGACGTTCAGAGCGCGCGAATACTTCGAGCTTTATGCCGTTTCGGAGGCCTGGCAAGTGTGCATGCTCTCCTTCCATTTGACAGGGCCATCTTATGCATGGTACCGATGGTGTGTGAATGACGCTATCAATCACACTTGGGAAAGTTTTTTAGAGGCCTTCTGCATCCGCTTCGGCTGTCGTATCTTTCACTATCCAAAAGCCGCATTAAAAGAACTCAAACAAGTCACAACTGTGGCCGCTTATCAACACCAATTCGAGGAGCTCTCCAATCAATTCACCAGGTTGAGCAAGGAATAGGTGATTTCTTTGTCCGTTGCTGTGTTGACCAATACTCTAAAACGTGAGTTGATGTTGGCAAAACTATAATCATATGTAAAGGCAGTTTCCTTATCTAAGCTCCATGAACAGAAGAACCAAGCGAGATCGTTGAACTTGCGACCTCATGAAAATCGAGCTCTTGCAACCCCAACGCAAGTTACGACAACACGGACACCACCGTTGCAAATGCCGACGGTAACGTCACTAGTGCCCGGAGAGATTCCTACCATTAAGAAGAGCACTTCCACCACAGCAGCGAGCTCGACACATATACGTTTATCTGCAGCGAAAATCAAATTGAGGAGAGACAAGGGATTATGCTATTATTGTGATAAGAGATATTTCACGGGTCACAAGTGTAAGTCCACTTACTTGTTGTTGGTAGGGGGTGAGGAGCTTGAGGAGTTATCTTGGGAAAGACCGGATAAGTTCTCCAATTCTAATGTTGCACTCTTCGACATCGCTACCCCGGTGGCTGGTAGCGATGTGCTGGAGATTAGCTTCACCATAATGGTAGGTGCTTACCATCTAAAAACTATCTGCACAGTAGGGACATACGAAGGGAAGCTAGTCATGGTGTTGGTGGATGGGAGCATTACCCACAATTTCATGAAGGAGATCACTACAAAGAAGATGAATATGCTTTTTACACAGGTGCATCAATTGAATGTCTATGTTGGGAATGGAGAGTGTATTAGGTGTGCCTCTAAATGTAGTGTTGTTCCTCTACACATGTAGGGGTATGTGTTTTGTTTAGAAACTTTTATCTTGGATATCAAGGGTGCAGACATAGTGTTGGGGGCACAATGGTTAATGCAACTAGGGGATGTGACCATGAACTACTTGCACCTAACTATGTAGTTTAAAGTAGGTGACATTACAGTGAAATTGCAGGGGGAACACTTGTTCCCAGTGTTGTCAGAACCGGACCGACCCGGCCGGTCGGACCGGAAAACCGGTGAACCGGTGCCATAACCGGTCCAGGTGAGTCATCTAACCGGACAAGGAGTCGAACCGGAAAAACCCGTATTGAACCGGCCCTGTTTCACACTTTCCCTTCCCATTCCCAAATTTTGAGAGACCACCATCACCATGAGAGCTGAGAGCTGAGAGATAGAGAAGTGCGCCACTCACTCAGCCACCTCGTCGCCCCATTCAGCTTCAACCAGCGCGGCACTCACCTCACCACCACATCCAGAGCACTGCGCCACTCACCACCGCGAAGAAGGCAGAAGCACGTCCACGGTCCATCGTTGCCTACTGCTCGTCGCTCTTCTTTGCTCGTCGCTCCGGTCACCCTCTTCTCTGCTCGTCGCTCCATTCCTCCAGCTCCAGGGTTCAGCCGTCCAGCCAGGTAAGTAACTAAGTATTTTTAATTTTTTAATTTTTTGAAGTTAATTGATTATTGTAGATTGATTATGTATGTTGGTTACTTGGTTCTGTTTGATTTGTGTTAGAATTTAGATTGTTGGTTGTTCAAATAATTTTAGGTTGTTGATTTCTGTTTAATTTAGATTGTTGATTTCTGTTTAATTTTTTAATCCATGTATGTTTGATACTTTGATTTCTGTTTGATTTTTGTATGCGGGCAGATGAGAACATGAACAAGACCACATATTTTTCTGTTTGATGACTTGATCTCTCGTTTCTTGATTTATTTTTTTATTTCTGTTCAGTTTGTTGATTATCCATTGTTGGTTGCTGTTGTATATTATTCTTAGTAGTTAGTGCCTTAGTGGATTGTTGTGTATTATTCTTGGAGATTAGTCATTTAGTCCTGGATCCTGGTTGATTAGGAATTTAGGATGGCTTCATCAAATACACCATCAGAAACACCAACTTCTCAGGAACAAGGATCAACTCCTGATCCTTCAATTGGAACCCAAAAAAATAGTAACAGAGGAAAAACTGATCCTGCATGGGGCCATTGTAAACAAGTTTTGGATAAAGGAAAAACTGCTTTGGTATGTATTTATTGCGAGAAGCTTATTAGAGGTGGAGGAATTAACCGGGTTAAGCATCATTTGGCTGGAAAAGGTGGAGATATTGAGGCATGTCGAAAGGTGTCAGCTGTGGTGAGACACCAATTCAATCAAAACATTGAAGATCTTCGAACCAAGAAAAGGAAAACTCAAGAAGAATATGCAGAAAGTTATGGTGCTTGTGATGACGTTGAAAGGGAATTTGATGAGATTGAACGTAATGAGATGTGACAACAACAAGCATCAAGAATTCCAACACCTAGCTCTAGAAAGGGAGTTGGAAAACAAGTCAAGGGATTACAATCCTTTTTTCCACCGGCAGCAACACCTGGAGCTCAACCAAGTATTAAAAGTGTTCTCCAAAGCAAAGAAATTGTGGAGAAGTGTGATATTGCTATTGCAAGATGGATGATGGATGCCTCTGTGCCATTCAATGCGGTTAATTCAGCTTATTATCAGCCGATGATTGATGCTATTGCAAACATGGGTGCAGGGTATAAAGGGCCAAATTACCAAAGAGTTCGTGGATATTTTGTTGAGTAAATTGGTTGAAGATGTAAAGAAGATGATTGAAGGTTATCGTGTGATTTGGAAACAAACTGGATGTACTATCATGGCTGATGGATGGACTGCTCGTTGTAGACGTACTTTAATTAATTTCTTAGTTTATTGCCCTAAAGGAACTGTTTTCCTAAAGTCAGTTGATGCTTCTCATATCTCGAAAACTACTGAGGCTTTGTTTAAGTTGCTTAGGGATGTTGTGTTATTTGTTGGTCCTGAGAATGTTGTACATGTAGTGACGGATAATGCTGCAAATTACGTTGCTGCTGGAAGGTTGTTGGAATCAGAGTTTCCTAGATTGTATTGGTTTCCTTGTGCGGCACATTGTATTAATCTGATGTTGCAGGATATTGGGAAGTTTGTGGAAGTGACTGAAACTGTGTCACAAGCTTTAATGATTACGAAATATATCTATAATCACTGCCATCCTTTGTACTTGATGAGGCAGTTCACAGGCGGCCGAGAAATACTTCGTCCAGCTCCAACTCGATTCGCCACTAATTTCATTGCTTTGCAAAGTATTTTGGCTCAAAAGGATGCATTGAGAGCTATGGTGACATCTAGAGAATGGACAAGTTCAGCTTACTCTAAAGAAGCCAAAGCAAAAAAGTTTGTGGATCAAGTCTTAGATTCTAAATTTTGGAATCAATGCACTGATATTGTTAAGCTTACGGAGTCACTTGTTCATGTATTGCGTATTGTGGATAGTGAAGATAGAGCTGCAATGGGTTTCCTTTATCAAGCTATGTATAAGGCTAGGGAAGACATGGTGAAGAGGTTTTAAAAAAGAAAGAGAGTTGTTGAACCTTATTTGAAGATTTTAGATTCACGTTGGGATTTACAACTTAAAAGAAACCTTCATGCTGCTGGTTATTGGTTAAATCCAGCTTTTCGATTTAATTCTGCAGAATTTGACAAGCACAAAGACACAATTTCTGGCCTACTAGATGTGATTGAGAGGTATGCTTACGGTGATGCTGATTTGATTACTAAATTGACAAGTGAGAAGAGAATCTTTAAGAATGCTGAAGGAGACTTTGGGAGACAGTCTGCAATACGTGAGCGAAGCACTGTGATGCCTGGTAAATTTTGTATTAAAATTAGTTTTTTATGATTGTAATATGTTTAAGATTTGATTTTTATGATTGTGATTGTTTTCTTTTTATGTTAAGATCAATGGTGGGAATCTTATGGATGTGGAGCACCAAACCTGCAAAAGTTAGCAATTCGTGTTTTAAGTCAAACTTGCAGTTCTTCAGGTTGTGAGCGTAACTGGAGCATTTTCGAACACATTCACTCAAAGAAAAGGAATCGGTTAGAGCATCAAAAGCTTAATGATCTTGTTTATGTTCACTACAACTTAAGGCTACAACAAAGGTACTTTTTATTATTCTTTCTTGAAGGCATTATTTAAAATTTTTAGTCATAATAAGAATAATCAAGTTAATTGATAATATAGGAACCGAATGAGAAAGCAAAGTTATGATCCAATTTGTCTTGATGCATTTGAGGATCATTCAGAATGGATAATGGAAGATTCACCACCATTTTTAACTCCTGAAGAAGTTGATGCTTTACGAAATGATCTTGCAAATATATCTCTTCAATCAGCTTTAGATGATTTGGGTATGTTGTTGTTAGGGATGATTTTGTAATGCTTTAACCAAATGTTTTGCCTTATTATTGATTATGATTTGTGAAACATTATTGAAATGCTAGATGAATTGAATCTGGAAGATGATCGAGATGATGGTGAAGCTAATAATACTTCTGTGGAAAATGCAAATCAGAATGAAACCAATCAGGATGTAGCTCCAGATTTGTCAGATGAAGAAAGATTTCCAGACTTTGAAGTTACTCCTTGGATATAATCCATGAATTGTTATTTTCATTATGTTAAATTGAGTTGTTCATGTAATAGACTAATAGTACTAAATTTTATGTTTATTTTCGTATTACTACTTATTTTTAGGATTTGAGATTTAATGTTTATTAAAATATTATTGGAGATATGTTTTTTAACTTTTAATTTTTAAGTTTTTAGCTATTTTATACATTTCTTATGTGGGACCGGGTTAACCGGTTCAACCAGTGACCCATCGGTTGAACCAGTGACCCAGTGACCCAGTAGCCTGACCGGTTCGATCACCGGTTCGGTTCTGACAACTATGCTTGTTCCAATCAAGTGCTATCGAAAACTCTGTCCGGAATAAGATGGTATTAGCAGATGTTGTTGTCTCGTTTCTGCACTTGCGGGTGATTGAACTAGCACCTGAATCAGCAGACCCAAAATAAGACGAGAAGGTACAGTTGTTGCTCCAAGAGTATGAGATAGCGTTTAAAGAGCTCGAGAACCTACCACCTACACGAGAGATTGTGCATGAAATCCAATTACAACGCGATGCTGCACCCATAAATGTTAGACCCTACTAGTATCCGCATTATCAAAAAAAGGAGATAGAAAAGTTAGTAGCCGAGATGTTGCACTCGGGGGTGATAAGGGAAAGTCACATTGTCTTTTCAAGCTTGGTACTATTGGTTCGGAAAAAAGACGATAGTTGGCGATTTTGGGTGGACTATCTGATAAACCACTATTTTATGGTTTATCTTGTGTTTAATTGAGTGGTTTCATCAAGTCTTCACCCATGTATTCATACTAATTGCATGAATTTACAATTCCTTCCTAGTCTTATTTTATGATTGAAAAGTTGCTTCCTAGAGATCTTTAATTAGTATATTTTAATTCTCCTTTATACCATTCGATGTTGTGAAGCGTGTGTTAAGTGTTTCAGGCTTTGTAGGGCAGGAATGACTTAGAAAATGGAGAGGAAGCTTGCAAAAATGGAAGGAACACAAGAAACTAAGGAGATGACCAGCGAGCATCGACGCGCACACATGGCTCACGCGAGCGTGCGGAATGGAGAAAATTGCAGTGATGCGTGTGCGTGCCTGACGCGTACGCGTGGAATGGAGTTTTGCAAGATGACACGCACGCATGGACGACGCGTACGCGTGACAAGAAAATTCGCCAAATGACGCGCACGCGTGACTGAAGCGTACGCGTGACCTGCACGATCTGCAAAATTAACAGAAAATGCTGGGGGCAATTTTGGGCCGCGTTTTGACCCAGTTTTTGGCCCAAAAACATATAATAAAGCCAAGG
The DNA here is from genome assembly GCF_000816755.2 of Arachis ipaensis. Classification (NCBI taxonomy): domain Eukaryota; kingdom Viridiplantae; phylum Streptophyta; class Magnoliopsida; order Fabales; family Fabaceae; genus Arachis; species Arachis ipaensis. Next base: position 13,974,342 of record NC_029789.2, on the reverse strand, counting down.
AACAAGCAGAGACTCAACACACAGAAACATACACATTCACACATTCTCATTAGGATAGTTTTTAGGTTTTTAGATCTGAATCTAGAGAGAAACTACTCTTCCACTAGGTTCTGTTTACATTCATAGTTTCATAGTTTATCGCTTTTGATTTTGGATACTGAAGAGTCATCACCTCCGTTGAAGATACTATTCTAGTTTGTTTCCTTACTTACTCTTTTATTTATTCCATATTCTTAATTCTTATTTAGAGTAGTAATTGGATTATTTTCATGGATTGTTAGTGAAAAGGATTACTTTTATCTTTAATTAATTTTCAAAGCTTTATTTTATTCAATTCATCATGTCTTCTTTTTATATTTCTACAAGCGTTATATTCATGTCAATGGAGTAGATTCCCTACTTGACATTGGGGTTGATTAAAAGGAGACACTTGAGTTGGAAGGCTTAAGTGATGGTTAAATTGGAAGTTGTTGGCTAGTTCTGTATTTACTAACACTAGACCTTCCCAAGGGAGAGGACTAGGATTTGCGAATAAGAGTTAGCTTAATCACTTGAATTTCCTTTATTTAGTAAGGGTTAACTAAGTGAAAACAACAACCTTTTTGATACTACACTTAAGAGATCCCAACAAGGATAGAACTTCCGATTAATCATTCCCCCAGTCAAGGCTTTTTATTTAGAATATTATAAATCTCTTTTAATTTTCATTGCACTAAATTACAATTGTTTATTTTCTATTATTCAACTCTCAAAACTCTCGAAAACTCCTGATTAATAAATTAGCACTCTTTCTAGCAACTCGTTGGGAAACGACCTGGGATTCATACTCCCAGTATTTTTATTCTAAACTTTTTTTGTGACAACCTTTCTAAATTGATAAGGCAGATTTTAGCTAGTTAAGAGCTATACTCGCAACACTGTTTTATTATATTATAATCCCTTAATTGGTCTAACTTTCGTCACTCGTCACTATCACACCTTGAATGCTATCATAGTTAAAGATAAATTCCTCATTTCTACCATTGATGAAATCTTAGATGAGTTATATGGTCCAACCTATTTCTCAAAAATTGACTTACTCTCAGATTGCCATAAGATTTTGGTGCGGGATGCTGACATTTCCAAGACAGCTTTCCGTACTCATTTGGGGCATTATGAGTTTATGGTCATGCTCTTCAGCCTTACTAATGCTTCATTCACCTTCCAAGCCGTGATGAATAAGGTGTTTGGCCTCCATTTGTAGAAGTTTATTGCCGTCTTCTTCGATGATATCCTCATCTATAGTAGGTCCCGCGAGGAACATTAAACCCACTTGAGAACTACTTTGGCCGTGCTACAAAAGCAACATTGCGTCGCCAAGTTATCGAAGTGTACCTTTTGCCAAGAACAGGTGGAATATCTTGTCTATGTAGTGAGTAAAGCAGGAGTCGAGGTTGACAATTCCAAGATTAGTGCCATTATTGAGTGACCTAAACCTACCAACCTGAAGCAATTGCGGGGATTTCTGGGTCTTACTGGGTACTATCGAAGATTTGTGGCCAAATATGTCCACTTTGTGGCCCGCTAACTGAATTGCTCAAAGACAATAACTTTCACTTTGGCCTGATGCTGATGTTGCATTTGAAAAATTGAAATTGGCTTTCATACATACTCCAGTATTGGCATTACCGTATTTTACACAACCCTTCGTTGTTGAAACTGATGCCTCGGCTCATGGCATTGGTGCAGTCCTCTCCCAGCAAGGATATCCCATTGCTTATTTTAGCAAAAAATCTCAATAGTAGATTAAAGGTTACTTTAGCCTATGTCCATGAATTATATCCAATTACAGAAGCAGTAGCTAAATGGAGGCATCACTTGCTTGGGCATCGCTTTTGCATCAAGACGAATCATCAAGGCTTGCGTGAGTTGATGACCCAAGTGGTATTAACCCCTGATCAGTAGGTTTACCTTACCAAGTTATTAGGGTATGACTTCAAAGTAGTGTATAGGTCCGGCAAGACCAACCTAGCGGCAGATGCTCTGTCTTGGCAAGGGGAAGAAGTCTAGGAAGCTCAGTTTCAAGCCTTTTCAACAATCCAGTCATCCCTTATTCCTATATTGTGGTGCGCCTCTGCATTGGATAAAAAAACTCAGTTAATGTCTTAATGGTTACTCAACACGATCAAGGAGCTTTAACCCCCCGATTTTTAGTTCCAAGAAGGACTCATGACTTACCGTGGTAGAATTTGGGTTCTGAATTCTGAGAACCTTCGCGCCTAGCTACTTAAGGAATTCCATTTGACTCCCATGGCAGGGCATCAAGGTGAGCTTAAAACTTTCAAGGCCCTTAGTAGTGTGTTCTTTTGGCCAGAACTCCGTCACCACCTTCACAAGTTCATATAGGAGTGTGAGGTTTACCAAGCCACAAATATTCTCCCACAAAGGCAACAGGCCTTCTTCATCCCTTATCGTTGCCCCCAAGTCCTTGGGTGGAGTTTTCAATAGATTTCATTGTGAAACTTTCGAAATTCGTTGGCTATTTGGCTATCATGGTGGTTGTCAACCATTTTAGCAAGATAGTGCATTCTGAGCCCTTATGGCTGGGTTTTACAGCATGTTCAGTGGCTAAAGTTTTTATCACTCTAGTGGTTAAGCTTCATGGGTTTCCTTCCTCTATTGTCTCTGATCGGGATCCCATCTTCCACAGTAAATTCTGGCACAATTTATTCGAACATAGCATAACTCATTTGCACTATAGCACTGCTTACCATCCCCAAAGTGATGGTCAAACAGAAGTTACCAGTCGCTCGTTGGAACAATACCTACGCGCTTTCACCCACTCTCGCCATAGCTGTGGGTTTCGTTTTTGCCGTGGACCGAATTCTGCTACAACAACTCATTCTATTATGTGATTCAAATGACTCCCCATGTGGCATTCCATGGTTTTCTTGTGAACTTACCACCGGGGTATATTGTAGGAACTTCGCCGATTCTAAAAGTAGATGCTTTTCTACGCACCCCGTGAGATACTCAATGACGAGTTAGGCTTATACTTGCATCAAGCCCACAGTCGCATGAAAAAGCAAGACTATAAGCATCGCCATGACCAATAGTTCAAGGAAGGGGATTTGGATTTTATTGAAAGTGAAACTATATCGCCAAGTTACCTTATTCCACAAAGAACATCTGAAGTTGGGAAGATGATTTTTTGGACCATATAAGATTCAGTGCGGCCATCATTGCTCGCCGCTCTGTGATGAGGGAAGGAATTTTCGTTGAGAAAGTGATAGTTAATTGGGAGGAGATGCCTTGTGAGGAGACTTCATGGATAGACTATGAGGAGTTATAGAGGATGTTTTCTGATTTAGACCATGAGGACAAAGTCATTGTAGGGGGATAGTTGATGCAGTCACTATGACTCCAGGCCCAACTCAAGAGAGCACAACTGAACTGGAAGAAAAAACAGATGGGAAAATAGGCCAATGACTAGAGAAAAGAGAGAAAAAAGAGCCCTATATTGGATTAAGGACTACCTAATGACTAAGTAAGTGTGGGTGCATAGTAGTAAAAAAGAAGAGAGTTAGTTAGAATCTGTAAAGGATATATGAGAAAGAAAGGGAGAGAGAGGTAAAAATCAATTTAGTTGTTATGAGTGGAGACGTGGAGTGTTCACTCCGTGAACTCAAAAGGCAGAAAAATTGTTAGAAGCTTTCTGTTATTTCAAATTCAATAAACTATACTTTATCCGTTTCTTCCTTTACCTTAATTCAATTACTACTTCTCAATTTTTTCTTCTATTTTGCTGTTCGAGTAACAATTTCAGTTTGACCCTCGTTAAAATTAGAGGAGCACAAGCAGTCTTGATCATATTCGACCATAAGGATGTACATATGTATATACGACCCAATTTTTATAGTTTTTTCTAGTTCTCATTTTGAAAATAGATCACTGAGAATGCAACTACAACAGCCTATAAACCTGCACTTGATTCTTTACTGACATTCAGATTAAATAGCAGTGAATAAGAACCTTGTAGTACGCAAACCTGATCATGAACCAAGCATATTGACCACATGCAAATCAACATAACCAGCCACTCAGATCCCTTCCATTCAATAGATACTACAGTCGTAAAAATTGATGTCATTTATAAAAATGGCAATAAAGTCTGTCTCACGTAAAGAATGTTGAGTAAGGAATTATTATATTACCTTCGATGGATATCTCAAGGGCTTCTTCAGGTCCTCTTGTCCATTTTAGTATCTTTTTTGCTCCATACATGCTATATGCAAAATCTTCTAATTTACGGCATATATATTTATAAGGTAAAACATAAAGGGTAAAAAATAAGGGAAAGGTATTATCTACTGCATAAAACCATGCATCTTTCTATAGTAACCATCTCGAGTTGGGAAGCACTCCAGAACCGATATATGCAACAATTAGGAAATAATACTTATTAAGGCAAATGTCAAACGAGGCACTAAAATCCTCATAATTTAGAAGCGTGGATGCATTACTGTATTTAATTGGAAAAATTATTAAGTTATTATTGTTCATGAAAGATTGACTTATAGGATTAGCAGTTTGGGCCTTTTCGAATTGCTCTGTCCTTAAAGGGCAGAACTTA
>NC_029789.2:13961956-13969574 GCF_000816755.2 Arachis ipaensis | reverse complement strand
TGTCCGTTTAAGCAAGTGTCACAAATTTAAATCTCCCTATATATCAATTCATTAGCGACAGATTAGTTAGGGATACTGTATAAACAAAAAAAATAACATGCAAGCAAACAAAATGAGTGTTTTCTATAATAGAGAGGAAAAATAGTAAAAATAAATAAAAATTCTTTTTGTTATATAGTTAAATCTATTATATATTACTAATTTTACAACTAAAATGTGTTACATGTTACTTTCTCATTGCAATTAAAATCAAATCTTTCTCTCCAAAAATAAAAAGTTCTCCCCTTCTCTCTCTCTTTCTCTATCTTTCTCATTCTTTCACTTACTTTATCTCTCTTATATATCATTATTAATGACTAATTACGAATTTGACAATCAAAATATACAACATAACATTTTTTAATTACATTAAAATTAAATTAAAATTAAAATTAAAATATTAAAAATAAAATATAACTATATTATATATTATATTTATATATTACTAACTAATTTAATAATTAAAATGTGTCACATGAAACTCTCTTATTAAAATTTAGAGAAATAATTATATTTAAATATAAACAGAGAGAACAATATTACTTTTAAATATAGCAAGCATAAAAATTAATTATTTTTATTTGTATAACAGACTTAACATCTAATCAAATATAAAAATACTATAAATTTTTTGTGGCATAATCTATAATATCAGGACCGACGTAATTTTAAAAAATTTATATTCCCATAATATTATTACGTGTAAAAATACTAGTACCTATCTAACAGTTAAATACCTATCTAATAAAATAAAATGTGTCATTTTATTTATTTTTATTAATTTTTTAAGATAAATTATATTTTTTTATTTTCTTTACACAAAAACTTGTTCATCGTCGAATTGACCAATCCAATAAAATCTTACGAGTCAACTCCCAGGCTCCTTGCAATGAATCATAAATTCATAATGCGGTTGGTAGAAGCAAAAGTTATCAGCAAGTTCTCGACTTCTCGCCGCACAATCAATATAGAAGCTCTTTTACAAAAGTTTTTTTTTGTTGTTTAATAAAAATAATATTCGTATATTAAAATCAGTTACTAAAATTAGCCATTAATGTATTTATATATAAATATATGTGTAGTTTAATTTATTTTTAATATGTATTTATATTTCAATATGTACTTTATACTGGTGGTTAACTTTAGTGGCTGATTTTGGTGTACATGTAGTATAATTGGTTATTTAAACAGGGCTAACTGTCACGGTAAATTTTAGAAGGTTAGATTTAACAGTATTTTTATAGTTTTTGGAGTGTTTGAGAATGCTTTAGATGGTTTTGGAACGTTCTAGAATGTCCTAGAAGGTCCTAGAATATCGTAGGAGGTTCTAAAAGACTCTGGAAGGTCATAGAGTATTCTAGAAGAGTATGGATGTATATAGGAGTATGAAGAGTAGTATGAAATAATTTAGAAGTATTTAGAAAGTTGTGGTAGAATAGATATTTATAACAAAGGTTTCGGATGATTAATCTGGAGTGTCGATTAGATTTAATCCTAACAATTCATTAAGGAGGTGGATGGCTATAAATATGAGGTGAGAGTTAGAGTTTGAGAATGTGAGTCATGTATGAGTCATTTGTAACAAACACTTGAGCAATAAAAATTTTTTTCCACCAAAACTTTCTTTCTCTTGTATTCTTAGCTTTCTTGTTAAGTATTGAGGGTTAGGCTGACTTGGTCTTAGCTTAAGAGGTTGAGTAAGTCTGAGTGCCGGCACGATAGCATTGGAGTGTGTTTAAGATCGTGACAATTTGGCATCAGAGCCTGGTTCGAGAGGGAGCACAAGTGGTTTGTGGGTATGGCTTCTAGTGTAACCATGGAGCATGTTCAGTCTCAAAGGGGAAGGAACGTTATTCCTTCTCAATGGGGAGGCAAGAAGGCCTGTTCTTCAAGTGAGCCTAAAGGTAAGGACTCTAATTTCTTAGAAGATAGAGTTTCTATGTTGGAGAATGTTCTATCCTCTATGGATGAGCGCTTCCAAAGGATATAACATGACAAGGAGACCCTCGAGACTCACATGTTAAGAGAACTAGATGCTTTCAAAGAAAGCATGCCCCAAATCGAAGAAAAGCTTGAGAATTCCTTGAAGCTATTTGAGGAAGTTTGAGTTTGGTTCGAGGAGGCAAAATCTCGACCAATCATTATAAGGGAGACGACAAAGATTGATCTCCCAAAGCCAAAGGAGTTAAAGGGAGTGAGGGACGCTCAAGAGGTGGAGAACTTCCTATGGCAAATGGAGAGGTACTTTGAAGGCCAAGGGGTGGTCGAAGAAGCAAGAAAGATACGCACTGCAACTCTCTACCTTTCTGATAATGCTACTTTGTGGTGGAGGAGAAAATGCATAGATATAGAGAAGGGTACTTGCAACATAGCCACATGGAAAGATTTCAAAAGGGAGTTGAAAAGACAATTCTTTCCTGAGAATGTGGTTTATGAAGCAAGGAAGAATTTGAGGGAGTTGAAGCACAAGAGTATAATTAGTAACTACGTAAAAGAGTTCACTACTCTCACGCTTCAAATCCCCAACTTAGCATTAGAGGATGCATTGTTCTTCTTCGTTGATGGACTCCAACCTTGGGCAAAGCAAGAACTACAAAGAAGAAATGTTAAGGATGTCGACGAGGCCATCGTGGTGGCCGAATCACTCACTGAATATTATAGCGGAGACTCTAAACCCAAGTCTTCCTCCAAGCCTAGTTCTACTAAAGGTGAGGGAGACAAGGAAAAGAGTTTCTCAAGTGAGAAAGAAGGCAAATACTCTTCAAAGAAAGAGTACGAGAAAAAAAAAGAAGGCTTCCGTGTCCAAAGGAGGATGTTTCGTGTGCAAGGGACCACACCAAATGAAGGACTGTCCCAAGCTAGGGACTCTGACATCTATCACCGAAGAACGAGATGCTCAATTGCAAGTAACTGAGTGTGTTGGGTCTATCCAACAGATGAATGTTGTAAAGGACAAAAAGGCAAGCACTGTAGAAATGAAAGGCTTGATGTATGTAAAAGCCTTTATCAATGAAAAACCCATCATGACTATGATCGACACTGGTGCTACACATAACTTCATCACGCTTGATGAAGAAAAGAGGCTTGAGTTGAAGCTCACTGAAAAGAATGGTTGGTTCAAACCCGTGAATACCAAGGGTGAACCCCTCAAGGGAGTAGCAAAAGGGGTTGAGATGACTCTTGGTTCTTGGAAGGACCTTGTGGATTTCTCAATAGCACCCATGGATGATTTCAAAATAGTCATCGGACTCGATTTACAAAGGAAGGCAAATATAATACCTATGCCATACTACGAAATAATATTCATCATGGAGAAAGGGTATCCATGAATGGTCCCTACAGTCTCTAAAGTAGGAGGACCACCGATACTCTCTGCTATGCAACTCAAGAAAGGGTTTAAGAAGGGAGAGATTACATATTTAGCTCTATTACAAGAGGAGTCAACATCTGAAAGAAAAGACGTTCCTCCCGAAATCAAAGAATTCCTTGAAGAAAATAAGGATGTGATGCCTCCCGAGTTGCCAAAACAACTACCACCTAGGAGGAAGGTGGGCCACAAGATCAAATTGGAGTCAGGACGCCTGCCTCAACACCTTATAGGATGGCACCGCCAGAACTTGAGGAGTTGAAGAAGCAACTCAAGGATTTGCTAGATGCTGGATTCATCTGTCTATCGAAGGCACCTTATGGCGCACCAGTCTTGTTCCAAAAAAAGCATGATGGTTCGCTGAGACTATGCATTGACTATCGAGCACCTAACAAGGTAACCATCAAGAACAAATACCCTATTCCTTTGATAGCTGATTTGTTTGATCAACTTGGTAGAGCCAAGTGGTTCTCAAAGCTGGATTTGAGGTCAGGATATCACCAAGTAAGGATTGCCGATGGTGTTGAGCCTAAGACCACGTGTGTCACGAGGTATGGATCATATGAGTGGTTGGTGATGCCTTTTGGCTTGACCAATGCTCCTGCGATCTTCTGTACCTTGATGAACGAGATCTTTTGACCTTACCTTGATCGATTTGTAGTGGTCTACTTGGATGATATTGTTGTCTATAGCAATACTTTGGAGGAACATGTAGAACACTTCCGAACCATGTTTAAGATCTTATGAGAGAATAATCTATATGTAAAGAAGAAAAAGTGTTCCTTTGCAAGGGACGAAGTCCACTTCTTGGGACATATCATTAAAGATGGAACTCTCTGTATGGATCAAGGAAATGTGAAGGCTATCAAAGAATGGGAGCTGCCAAACAAGGTATCAGAATTGAGGTTATTCCTTGGGTTGGCTAATTACTATCCGAGGTTTATCAAATGATACTCTGCCAAGGCTGCAACACTGACTGATATTCTCAAGAAAAATCACTCTTGAGAATGGTCAAAGGAGTGTCAAAAGGCTTTTGATGAGTTGAAGGCTGCTATCATAGAAGGACCAGTACTAGCACTACCTGACTACTCAAAGGTATTTGAAGTCCACACTAATGCTTCTGACTATGCTATTGGAGGGGTTCTAATGCAAGAAGGACATCCGATTGCCTTTGAGAGTCGCAAGTTAAATGATACAGAGAGGTGATACACCGTCTAAGAGAAGGAGATGACAACAGTAATGCATTATCTAAGAACTTAGCGTCACTACTTGCTTGGTTCACAGTTCATCGTCAAGATAGACAATGTGGCTATAAGCTACTTCCAAACTCATAAGAAATTAAGCCCCAAACAAGCTAGGTGGCAAGATTTCTTAGCTGAGTTTGATTTTGAATTTGAATACAAGTCAGGCAAGACAAATGTAGTAGCAGATGCGGTGAGCTGCAAGGTCAAGTTGGTAGCCATTTCTATGGTCGAAGGAAATATTGTGCATACCATCAAGGAAGGGTTGCATCATGATCCATTAGCCAAGAAGTTGGTGGAGTTGGCTAAAGAAGGTAAGACCAAAAGATTTTGGCTAGAAGGTGACCTTCTCTACACCAAAGGAAGAAGACTATACGTCCCTAAATGGAAAAATCTTAGAAGAAAATTAGTGAGAGAATGCCACGACACCAAGTGGGCTGGTCACCAAGGTCAGCGAAGGACCTTGGCACTCATTGAGTATTCTTATTATTGGCCTCAAATGAGAGATAAAGTGGAGAGCTATGTGAAGACTTTTCTTGTGTGCCAACAAGATAAGATTGAAAACAAGACACCAAGTGGGTTGTTGGAACCTCTGCCTCCATCAGAGCGATCGTGGAAAAGTGTCTCTCTAGATTTCATCTCTGCCTTACCGAAGTCCGAAGGGTTTGGATCTATTCTTGTGGTAGTGGATCGATTTTCAAAGTATGCTACCTTTATACCTGCCCCTACTGACTGAACTGCAGAGAAAGCAGCACGACTATTCTTCAAGAATGTGGTGAAATACTGGAGATTGCCTAAGAGCATCATTAATGATCGAGATCCACACTTCACAGAACGACTATGGACAGAGCTGTTCAAACTCCTATTGGATCAGAACTTCATTTCTCAACAAACTTTCATCCTGAAATAGATGGACAGACTGAGAGAGTGAATGCCTTACTCGAGTGTTACCTGAGGCATTTCGTAAGCGCTAATCAGAAGGATTGGACAAAACTCCTAGACATTACTCAATTCTCATACAATCTGCAAAGGAGTGAGTCTACAGGAAAGAGTCCGTTCGAGATTGTGACTGGACAACAGCCGCTTACACCTCACTCTCTTTGGAAGAGCCAGGAGCTTATCATATGATTAAGTCATGGGAAGAACAAGCAGATGTCACTCGTTCTTACCTCGACAAAGCTGCAAAGAGGATGAAGAAATAGGCAGATAAGAAGAGGAGGCATGCAAGCTATCAAGTGGAAGACAAGGTAATGATTAAACTTCTTCCACAACAATTCAAAGCCTTTCGCAAGGTTCATAAGGGCTTAATCGGCAAATACAAAGGGCTATTTGAGATCATTAAACATGTTGGGGAGGTTGCTTACAAGGTACAACTCCCTCCCTCTATGAAGATCCACCCAGTCTTCCATGTGAGTATGCTTAAACCATATCATGAAGACCAAGATAAACCGAGTAGAGGTGACTCGAGCCGTGCTCCGCCTGTGGTGATTAGATCCTTTGATAAAGAAATTGAAGAGATTTTAGCTAATTGCGTTGTGCGACGAAGAGGAGTACCATCAAGTATCCAATACTTGATCAAGTGGAAAGGACTCCCGATAACCGAAGCTAGTTGGGAAGCTCGTGAAGACTTGTGGCAATTCCAAGAACACCTAGGACGTCTGCGCATTAGGTGGGGGAGAATGTCATGGTAAAAATTTTAGAAGGTTAGATTTAAAGGTATTTGTATAGTTTTTGGAGTGTTTGAGAATGCTCTAGATGGTTCCGAAACGTTCTAGAATGTCCTAGAAGGTCCCAGAATACTCTAGGAGGTTCTAGAAGACTCTGAATATATATAGGAGTATGAAAAGTAGTATGAAATAATCTAGAAGTATTTAGAAAGCTGTGGTATGATAGATATTTGTAATAAAGGTTCTGAATGATTAATCTGGACCGTCGATTAGATTTAATCCTAACCATCTATTAAGGAGGTGGATGGCTATAAATAGGAGGTGAGAGTTAGAGTTTGAGCGTGTGAGTCGTGCGTGAGTCATTTGTAACAAACACTTGAACAAGAAAGTGTTCTTTCCACCAAAACTTCATTTCTCTTGTGTTCGTAGCTTTTTTGTTAAGTATTGAGGGTTAGGTTGACTTGGTCTTAGTTCAAGAAATTAAATAAGTTCGAGTGTCGACATGATAACGTTGGAGTGTGTCCAAAAACCGTAACATAACGCCCAAAATTACATCAACAAAACGAGATGGGTTAAGGGGACCCTTCTGGGCTCCAGCATCATCAATGGCCGTCTGCTCAGCACAATGTTCATCTACAAAGTGGAAGTCCGACTCACACACAGACTTTTTTTTAGCCACACAATCTATTCCTATTTCCTTCTCCAAAAAGACACGTGTTTACTCCATTCGATCATACGTGAGGCCCAATTTCAAGCTGGATCTCGCTAGCCCATATGAAAGTATATTTCGGGTCATACTTCAATCCCATCATATTTTGACCAAAAATAGAAAGGAAATAAAGCATTAAAGCTTAATTGCAGTGTTCTGATTTGTGTGCTAAGTAGAATAGGAGTAAAGATTCATCACGGTGTCAGCCGTAAGCTATGGTCCCATGTCCCCTTTGTTTAGTAAACACAGTGAATACTGAATAGAGCAGATTATAGGTTTGACTAGACTTTCACAATATTAATATGGACATGGACACATTTGAGTTAAAATGCATGGATGAATGAATATTAACAAAGTTACAAAAATTCATGGTTGTCAAATTTGACAACACGAGTTTAAAGAGAAATCACTTTCAATCATATTATATTATTATTCACAAGTAAATAAATGAAAGTACACATAAAAAGGTTTAGAATGAACAAAAATACATACAAAAAATTATAAATTTTAAAGTATATCGATTATTTTCAATAAACAAAAATATTTTGTCTAAGATTAATATATTTTTGTCCTTCAAAAATAATTTTTTAGTATA
>NC_029789.2:13957151-13961931 GCF_000816755.2 Arachis ipaensis | reverse complement strand
TTAATATACACTTTTATCACAAAAAATTTCAAAAATTATTTTTAATATAAAAATAGAAATAGTGTTTTAATTAAATATTGACATTTAAAATGTATTACCGTATTATAAAAATTATTCAACACGCTCCTCCTATATTGTAATACACCCCTTATATGTTGATTAGAATGGTGTCACGTATTCAACACGCCTCACGTATTAGCCAGGATATTCACCCGCACTCTCGCAGACATAAATACCTACCCCGTCTACCAAATACACTATGTAGCTACGCCTGCTACTACTAGAAGTAGTAGGTCCACCACTCAATACCAAATAAGGTTAACTATTAATAATCAGAATAATAACAATATAATAATGATTATAAGTATAGCTTCCATTTCTCGTGGCTCATGCTTCTAATGGGAGCAATAGGGAAAAATTTAAGTGTTTACCCATCATATCACGCGAAATTCGTTAACTAATCCAACTAATTAATTTATTTTTTTTTTCCTATTCTTTTGCAGCAAGCAACCATGCAAGCCTACAAAATGGCAAATACTTATACCCTCCATATCTTGTTTGGAGATTCAGTAATCTGTACAGAGACACACACACACAATGACACAAAAGGCAACACCAACTTCATAACCCTCAAACCCCACTTTCCCACTTTCACCTTCTCATTTGCATTGGATTCTAAATCTTCAATGGTTACTATTGTCATTTCAGATAACTCATCTAACATGGATCATGATGTGTAGCCAGTCTCAGCTAGCCACGTCATGGAATTAAGCACCTGCACAAATTGCACTACTATCATAATACGAAAAACGAAAGTGCACCATCTACGGCTTTAAACAAAAGTGATTCTCATTCCCAAAAATAAATAGTAATAATAAATAAAGTGGTTTCTTAATGCTTGATCGTTATTTTGTATTAGCTCCAACAAAAACCACCAAAAGTAAACCGAAACAAATTAAAACCAATTAAATACATAAAACATATGACCCTGAAAAGACATTCAACCCATTCAAAATGGATTAGTCGTCCCACCCGCAACCATCATTATTTACATAAGATTTGAGTCCTTTCGCTCATTGGTTTGTAAGGGCTATTAACTTATTATAATCATTGCGTTTCTCCTTGTATGGACCCAACCCAAAAGGGGGAAATCATAGTCTGAAAGAAAACAATCATGTTGAAAAAAATGAAAAAAAGAAAACAACAACATAGAAAGAACTGCAATAAGTTTTGTTTTGCATTTGTTTGTTAATATTACTAAACATTTTCTTTTTCAGAATGAATCATATTATGAACAAAATATAATATATAACTCCACTATATCATTAATACACAAATGTTAAATTACCAACATTTTTTCCTTATATTTCTCTTAAATTTGAGCCAATATATTAATCAATTTCTTAGTATGTAAAGATGACGGATGGTATAATATGAGTCGGAAAGGAGAAAAATATATATTACAAAATTATGTGAAGTTTGAATGCTCGTACGTGAGAGAAAACCATTGTTAAATTATCATCATAGAACAAATATGTAAAGTTTATTTAGAGTTCATCCGGGAAAATAAATAAAGAAAATGCATATCAAAAAACAAAAGAGGGATTTCGAATAGATTAAACTGATGACTAAATATGATGCCACTTTTGCTACGATATGGTTATTGTTTCACAAGATATTTCATCACTGATGGATTTTATCATTATCTATAATTACAAACATGTCTACTTTATATAATTGCTTTAACTAATTAAACATAAAGTAAGGTTTATTATTCCTCTAATCTTTTTTACGAGTAATATTATAGTGTAAGCTTATTTATTATATGATCATCATAGCAAATTATCATATTTTCTAATTACAATTTATTCTTTGAACCGTGGAGAGCTATCGACCAACGGAAAGACTTCGGGGAGGAATCAAGTGAGAGAACATAAGATGAGAAGACACCACATCCAACTCAAATCCTTAAGGTTGTTAAGTTAATGGGTCTTTCATCTTATAAACTCCTCACTCTTCCATGCTTTCTTTGATGTGGGACTAACTTCAACATTCCTCACACTTGCAACACTAACACATAATCCTATTAGAATTGTTTATCTTATAGAGATAAAGGTTAGCAGCTTTCACAAGATGGACAACCTTTGCCTCATAAACTAGTAACTTATAGGATTGAGTGAATGAAGCTCGACAATTCTAATGTTGGATCAAAACTTATATTGTTTATCTCATGAACACTACTAACAAACATTATATTTAAATGACTACAGGAGAAATAATATTCATAACAAATTTCTTAGTCTTGGAATTTAATTTTTAGGAAAGGTTAGGATGTAGTTGCATCTTCAAAGAATAGAGAGTTAATTCGTTAAGAATTTATAGTTCCACTTCCACCCCGCCTGTAAAGGGCTTGAAATTTTTTTGCCAGAAAGGATAACTAAACTAAAAAGAAATTAAGAAAAGAAGAATAAAAGAAACAAGTATATCTGCCCGATTCTTGTAGCGCGCGCAATCACATCAAATAATCTAATGTACCCGTGCATGTATATAGTTATATACTACTCACAAGGGTAAAATTGAACGGAATACGACAACATATAAAAGAGACTACTGACAAATAATAAACATTTAAATAACAAACATGTACTTACAACTTACAAGACACATCTCCTGACACATTACGATTAATTACTCCTTTCTCTTATTTTAATAGAGGCATGGTCTAATAGAAAAGTGCATAAAGAGCCAAGACTTTTGGGTTCATGTTTAAGAGAAGGAATTAAATTTCTTGTAGAAAGTTAAGGTATGAAAAAACTATCTTTGCACGTGAAATGACAGTATATATATACACTATGTTAATCTATTCTACTACAATCAACATTAGCTTGATGTTTAGGGAGCTTATTTGAAAGCAAAGATATTTACTTCATACGTTCATAAAATTTTGTTCAGCGTGCTTAGCTTGTCCCTGCATGAATTAGTAGAAAAATATAATTTAGTTAGTTTGAAGTGAATAATTAATAATATCAAGAAAGAAATTGTTATTGCATGCAGAGCAAAATTAAAGTAGTGAAGGGCATTGAGAACTCAATTCATTCTTAAAAAATGACGTGTGATGATGCTAAAGAAATTAAGGAAAAGCATACGCTACTACTGCTAATGTTGATTAATATGTGTAGCTTAATTGGTAAATTTGAATTTGGAGTAGAGTTGTTACAAGATCCAAAAGGTAATAATGTGGAATGATATGATTAGTGAAACTAAACAGAAAGAGAAAATTAAAGCTAGGTAGCTAGATAGGGGGTAGTGAGTAGTGAGTAGATATGCGTATTTGTGTGGGTACCCATATGAATGCACAGATCGCAAACAGCATTCTTCTTTCTGTCAAGCATCAATGCCTCAATGTGCTCTTCCCGTTAGAAAAGGACATACAAATCAAGTCAGCCATTAAGTAAAACCAACAATTATTAATAAAGCTTACATAATTACCCTTTGGAACAGCCAAGATTCTTGTATAAAGAGTGTGTGTGTGTGTCGTCCTATACTAATCATTATATTTGCTTTCCTCTTTCTCTTTAACCTCAAAATGAATGTAGTGCATACCATACAGGTGAAAATAAAAGCCTAATATATCTATTATCTAGAGAGAGACACAGACAAACACATACAGAGAAAGTTGTGTGTGTAAGAGAGAGAGAATGAACTTTTTGGTTGGTGAGCAGTCAGCTTTGTTAAGGCCTTGCCGACAATCATTTCTGTCTCTCACTAAAATCAGTAATTACATCACCCCTAACTCAATTATAATTATAATAATAATACTATACTTGATTTTTCACTAGCTACTACCACTTTTCTATTCACTCCTTACAACATCTCTATTATCATAACTAGACCTCAAAAAAAGAACACTACTGAAGAGCTCTACCCACTTATTATTTTACCCCTAAGCTTTTCACCTTTTAACTGTTTGAAGTAAGTGGTGAGTGAGTGAATGTGTGAACGTGGAACACCATCAACAACATTGGGGATTCGTATATCACAGCTCCCCCCACGAGGATATGTAATTACTATCGTGACTATCATGAAGGACACTACATCATCTTTTTCATTATTTTATACATGCACTTTTAATAATTCTTGTTTTTTTATTTTTTATTGTATTCTGTGGAAACGAAATATAGTATACCTGAGACTAGTGGAAGCTTTCCACAACTGGGAACCTGCTTTGCTTTAATTTTGGGGCAAAGCTTTAAATACCCCCTAGCTTAAGCCATGAATATATTGAAAGGGTTCATTCCGGCTATTATTAATGGCAACATAATTTTCACATGTAAAGGCATCATAAGCATGCTATTATACTACACCTTATTATATACACTGAGAAAAAAAACTCCTTTTTGTTTTACGCTTGTTAAGAAACCAGTGAAAGAATGAGAAAAAAGTTCCAACTAAGAAGTAAGTGACATTTGTTAAGGATACTGAAAGTAAATATTTTTTAAGTTTTATTTCTTAATAATACATGCATTATAAAAGTGTACAAATTTCAAAATTTGTGAAGTTAAAAAAATATTTTGTATTAAACACCTTCTAAACACATTTTTAGTTAAATTCTTTGAAATAAATAATAATAATGCAAATAAACAGGGTGTTTTGAAACCTCTTAGAATTCAATTCCTACTAGAATTGAAATCAATTCTAGTGTTTGAAATAAAAATAATTAAATTAGTTTAGATAGAATTTAATTCAATTCATTTATTTTTTTAAAAAATCAATTCCAACT
>NC_029789.2:13953109-13956402 GCF_000816755.2 Arachis ipaensis | reverse complement strand
TATATAGGTTTGATTTAAAATTTTATTTTATTGGAATTTTACTTAAAACTTAAAATGTCTAAAATGTCTTTATAATCTAATTATTTTTTAATTTTTTTCATTTACTTTCTTTCAATGGGTCCTACCTTTTAACACATTCTCGCTTCTCTCACCACCTTCATTCCTTTTTCTTCAACTTACTTAATATAATATATACATTTTTTTAAAAGGTCTACTATATAGATCTAAAAAAATATACACACGTATTTAACTTAGATTAATAATACCAAGCGTTTGTCGATACGTCCAAATATTTCAAGTGAAATTGTGTCAATCATGACACTAGCAAAAAAGGCATAATTTTATTCTATTTTAATAATATGAATTAATTGTTATAACTTACTATTAATAACTAACTTTTTTTTATTTGTTATGAAATATTAAAATTTGATTCAATTCTATAATTTTATTAATTCATTTCAAACACTAAAATTCAATTCAATTCTACTAAAATTTAATTCTTGATAAAATTCAATTTAATTCTGTCATTAAAAGTTTCTAAACATGCTGAAAGAAAAAATAGTAATGATTCTTTTAGATTGTGACTATTGTGTGGTTTATGTATCTATATATATCGGTAGGAATAAATTGATAAGTTAAATATAAATTTAAATATTGTTAGTTGCGTTAAAAGATAAGTTATTCAATATTTTTGCTTGCCTAAATTTAGTAAACTTGACGAGCAACTTGATTATATTAAAGTTAATGATATTAAATAGGATTCTCTTTAGTAGTATTTTAATAAAGTTAAAAGTTGTTATTGATGTTTGGGTCCTCTGTAGCATTGTTTTCAAATGTTCAATTTTGAAATGATGTCAAATTGTCAATTGAGTAGCTGGCATATACGGAATCAATTGGGGATAGATTGAGGCATTGAGCTTCTAGCTCGTACAATAATACCTCGCGTAGTAGTAGCAGACAATTCGAATCTTTAGCTTAATGAAAATTTGCAATTTGCATCAAATTTAAATTTTCGAGTTTTCAAATAAAACTAGCTAGACAATTTCATTGCTGTGGGATATACACTATACACAAGTGTTCCGATTCTGGTAAGATATGATATGATATTATTTCAAAAGAATTATGAACAAGCCTGTTAATAATATATACGTGCCTTTCCTTTTCAAACTTTACAACATATTATGTCACACACTATAGGAGCATCCTTGCTATATATGCTTGAAGAAAGCGTTCGTAGAAGCAGCTTAAGATGCGGAACTTTTAGCAAAAACGAATCAATTTCAATAATAATTTGTTATTCTTGGGTTTCAACAAACATATTATTATAGTAAAGTGGGGAAGAGTAGTAGCTTTGGAAAAAAGAAAGGGAGGGAGGGAGGGAGTAGTTGGGTTAAAAAATAAAATTCGTTGTTGAAGAATCAAGAATGGGTTCTCTCTAATCTTGTGTTGCAGCATCTTCTGTGGTGCTTCATGCCGACAGAGTTCCTTTGTTTTGGGTCCTCTCAACACCTTTCTTGCAATCATGGGGAGCATCATCCAATGACCCTGCCATGAACCATCACACAATCTTTGGAATGTTTAAAAGAGAAGTTACTCAAAGCTACCTTGTTCCATTTAAGAAAGAAAGGCTTTAATATCTATCCACAATAACAATGCAACACCACCAACCAATGCTTGGAAAATGACCTCCACTCACCACTATACATACTCTCATGCTGGTGGGGTTCAGATTTCAGACCAAACATACCTGGATGGGATACATTTAGCTTAGCCCTGCTCCTTTGAAATCCAATCCAATCACAGTCAAATTAACTTTATTAACACTCTCATAACAGTTGATCGGTTTAATTAGAGATCTTGAATTATAATTTTAGCTAAGTAAATATACTAAAATTCAAAAGAAACAATATTAAATAAGAATCAAATTAGTCTTTGTTAATCATATTTCAAACTGTCTTAACTTTTTAACAGTATAGATAGACACCTTGAAATTCAAGTCAATTAAGACCTGCTTTCCTAAGTTATGGTCCAGCGAGTTCTATTAACAACCAACCATATCATTGTACGTCCACCATTGTCCACTGGCACCAAACAGTAAGTTACTAAGTTTTAATTTGATTGATATGTTCAAACTCTACAGTATCCACACTAAAGATATAGTACTTCAAACTCTACACAGTATACACACTATACAGTATTTAAACTCGTCATCAAGCATGCACCGCATACAATACCAATTTTGCTACTTAGTATTTTAATAAGGAAAAAAAAATTATACACTGTTAGATCATGTAATTTTGTGTGTATAATGTGGTTAAAAGTATAAAGATTACTCCATGTTATGCTGTCCGTTTAAACTGAGATTAATGTGGGATTGGGACCCCATCCCCATTGGAGTGATATCCATGACAGCTTTAGCTAGCAAACAAAGGCCCCCCTTATATTCTGCTGCCAATACCACAAGACACTGAACTTACCAAGGAATCAACATCGTGACTGAACTTCAAAACAAGTGTCCATTTGAAAAGTCACAACTATAACTATATCTACATATTTGACGTGATTTCATCAACAAGACCTTTGGGATTGGATGATTTATGGCACAACTTTGACTTTATGTAGTCAGAATTAAAAAGCTGTTTCTCTTTGTTTGGAGGTGTAGGGCGGAAAGGATTCATCAGTCCTACAAGTGATTGATAGCGGAGCTAACTTACCAGATTTTATAAAAATGCACTACTAAGATTCTTTAGAGTATAAAATAACTAGTAGTAACAGTAAGAGGATTGAACCCCATTAAGACAATTTTTGATGCCCAAAGTTAGCCACATTTGACAAGAATATGATTGCAGCTTTTAGCGGATGATGTAAGGCGGAAAAACAACGTTGTTTTGAGCATTGCTTAGAAATGGAATCATCAAAGGACAATTCCATTCCCGACTTTACATATATTATTCTTATTATTATTATCATCAAAATCTCGAAATTCCCAGAGCCACATACACTTTATACAACACTCTTCCCGTTTCTGGAGCTGCTCATGCATTCCTTTTTTCTTCTCTAGCTTTACAAACAACAAAGATGTAACCTTTCCTTTCTCTAGCTTTAGGGATGAAGGATGGCACCACAAAATACAATAATAATAGTAATAATAATGAAAAGAAACGAAGGAGATAAGATCACAAGAAAAGTAATCGGAAAGAATTCAATAAATTCTTTTAAGAAAAAGAAAAAAAAAGTCCTAAATGATGATTAATCAAGCTCTCCTTCCCCTTCCCTAACCAAAAAAAAAAAAA
>NC_029789.2:13947065-13953074 GCF_000816755.2 Arachis ipaensis | reverse complement strand
GAAGATGTATCGACAAGAACGTCGTTCAAGACATCATCGTCAGAATTTGGGAAATCAAGAAGCTCTGCGTCCTTATGTTCATCAGTGGAAAAATCTCTCCTCTCCAATTTGGAATGAGCAGCAATGAATATTAATTTCTGCACCCTTTCGAGTGCGGTGGTGGAGTGTCTTTGTCCCCTAGAAACCCATCTCCACACATTCCAGTTCAATTTGAAGCCACAAGAAGAAGTTGCATGAAGAAAAATGAGCCTAACAGCAACCCTCCCCAAGGACTTGAACTCGGTCAGATATGATTCCCAAACGAGCCTACTGCTCTGCGGGTTGGCAATTCTCATCTTGCCGGTAACGGGATCCCTCTCCTTCATCTGCACGGCGCGTGCATACACGGGATCAAGCCCTTCCGTTCTCCACTTCATGAGCTCCATCAGAGCAATGTGCTCCTCCTCCCTCGAAACAAGCCTTGTTATGAGCTTGTCCACGTCCTTCTCCTGCTCCGCTGTCAAGCACTTGAACGGCGGCAGGTACTTGCCGCAGGTGTCTCTCACAAGATACTGCGGGTCCAGGATGTAGGCGGCAGCCCAAGCAGGGTGGTAGTTCTTCTTGAAGCGTCTCTCTATGACCTTCTCCACCGCTCCGTCTGCCATGTGGAACTTAGAACACCATTCTTTCACTTGGGCTCTCACCTCTTCCCACAAGGGAAGGCATTGACCAACAAGCGGCCTCTCTGACTCAATTTCCTGAGCTATGTCCCTGACCAGTTTCACGAGCGAGTGAACAGCGTTCAAGTCGTTCCAGAATCCAACGTCTCCGATTATATCCCCGACCTCCCTGGCGCTTGGGTCTTCAATGGAGAGAATCTTGAAGTGTTCATCGTGCAGGAGAAGCTGCAAGGCACGGGCAGAAGCCAGCGTGTCGTCCATGACGTCAAAGAGAGGGCCAAAGGTGAAGAAAGCATGATGAGAGTCGGGCGGGGGAGGCGGCATTCGCAGCATGGAGGCGTGGCCGTACTCCTGCAATTGGTACTTGTGGAAAGCATTCCTGAGATGGGGAGAGTTGTAATTGAGAAAGGAGGCGATCTTAAAAGAGTTGCGAGTGACGGTGGGAAAGAAGGGAAGTTCCTTGGTGAGATGCTTGATTAGAGAGGAGAAAGCTTGGTACTGACAAGAGAGATTAACCATCCAATGATTCTGAGACTCCAAATTTCTGAGAGCATTGGAGCCGAATCTGTCCGCAACAATGCCAACACACTTGTCAACAACATTCCCGCAAATGGCAGTGATTGTCTCCCTCAGAACCTCCTCTGCGTACTTTGAAGGAGCAGAGCCACTCACAAACACAGCTCTTCTGTACAAACTGGTCCCATTCGGCAGATTCACAGTCACCTTCACCACATTCCCATTCTCCTCACTGCTCTTTGCTTTCCAACCCTCCGTCGATAACTGAAAGAACATGGCGTCTCTCATCCGAGCTTCCGACTCCGCCTTCGCCTCCTCGAACTTCGAATCCAACCTCCCGCCAATCAACTCCCTCCCAGAAACCGCCGGCAAACCAACCTGGTTCAGAAACGCCCTGAACTTCGGCTGCTCCAGGCTCGAAAACGAAACCGAACCACAACACTCGTATACCCAATCGGCCAGGAAATCCAAGGCCGTCTCCACCTGCGTCTTGCTCAGCGTTGGACCGGGGGACGTTTTTGGACTCTTGAGCTTCTTCACGCTGTCTTCCAACATAGCCAGAGCTCCCAAATCGTCTTTTCCTCCCGACAGCATCAAATGCGGCTGCTGCGCCAGCAGACCCACCGGTGTAATCGCCGTGGAACCTGACGATGTGTACGCGATCTCCCCGCAGAACCGCGACGGATCCACCACCGCCAGCGGCGTCACGTGGTACGACGTAGCAGGACCGCCCGTGGCGGCGGCGGACGAAGTGGAACTCCTCTTGCGGTGGTTGTGGTTGGCCGTAGGAGAGGGAGAGGAGGCCATGGCAGCGACGGTGGGAGAAACAGAGGAAATGGGTTTGGCAGCGGAATTGAAATTGGGGCAAGTCCCACGCTTGAGGTGCTCGGAGGCTGTGCGAGAAGGGTTGGAAGCTGAGAAAACGGCGTCGCAGAGAGAGCAGCGTAGCTTCACCGCTTTGGGAAGACCGGTGTCAGCGTTGTGAACCAGCATAGGTTCGAGGTGCGCCCAGTACCAAGCCCCTTTTCCCTTGACTGCCTTGGTCCTAACCATGACCAACCCTTCGTATCGCTTGTTAACGGCTTTCGCTGATAGCTCCTCTGCTGAAGCGGAGTCCACGGAAGGCGTTGTGGCAGTGTTGCTCGCCGCCATTGCAGTGGAACTGACCAACAGAACCCACTCAAACACAAACAAACAAAAAAGCTTTGGTGTGTGATGATGGAAGCTCAAGCTGAAGGTCGTGGAGGATTTCTTATGATTGATTACATGTTATTCTTGGTCGTCATGGCTTAGGCCCTCCGGATGGCAATGAAATTGTGCATTCAAGTCGGAAAAGGAGGCCGGAATTTGAATTTCCGGTGGGTGGCCATTCATGAAATCGTGATCTGTAGAGAGCAGGTTTGTGAAGTGAAGAATCCGAGAGATTATAGTTTGTGTGGAGGGAGAAAGGAGAATGGGGCAGGGAGCCAGAAATAGAAAGGCAAATGAGGCTCAGCCTCCTCCTTGGTCATACATACATGATGCATCAAACTATCAAAGCTTAGCTGCTCTGCAGAACTTCACGCGCGAGATATTTGCGCGTTGGGATCATGCCTCAGGGTTATTGATGGGAACTGCTGCAACGAGGTAACACAGGAACACTAGTCCCCACGTACGAAACCAGGAGCCCATGAGTGACCATGCTTCTCACTTCCCACTCACTTCGCGAGTCTATATCACGCGCTCATCCAAGCCCTCTAACTCTTATTTTGAGTTTTGACATCCGTTTCACGT
This sequence comes from Arachis ipaensis, assembly GCF_000816755.2. Lineage (NCBI taxonomy): Eukaryota > Viridiplantae > Streptophyta > Magnoliopsida > Fabales > Fabaceae > Arachis > Arachis ipaensis. The sequence continues at coordinate 13,950,126 of NC_029789.2, read as the reverse complement.
TCTGTAGCTTTGTTTTATTTTATTTTTTAACATCTTCCTTTATTATTTATTCATTCATTCTTATTTTTTTTATTATTTCTTTTTATTTTTCTTTTTCTTTTTTTTTTTTACCGAAAAACTTTCAATTAATATTTATTTTGTTTTGCCTATTCGTTTATTTTGAACTTAGAATTTTTGTGATGGTCGCCAGAAGGGAGGGTGAGTTTCATAAATTGGGCTCCCTTATGTGACTAACTGATATGTGAACTGTGAAGTACTAAGAATGTTTAACCTACGAATGGATTCCACACCAGTCACCGGTGCTCTTTGGACAGTTGTTGACTAAGACTGAAGCAACAACGGCGTTAAAAAGTTCATCGTATGTCACAGGACAATTTTATCGCATGCCCAAGTCAAATAAATTGAGGTCAATATTAATTAATAGGCTCTGTTTTGCAATTTTTTTATATTAGAATAGAGTAAATTATTAAAATGGTATATAAAAGTTTTACAGTTGATAAGATTAGAGTTGACAATGGATAGGATAGGATATGGTTTGGACTTATTAAAATTCTATTATATCTTATTTGTAGGTTGAGAATCTCTCGATACTAACCTTATTAGCACCCTAAAATTCTAAATCCTACCCTACACTATCCTACTTTACCCATAGAAATATTAAATTTTTTTAAAGTAAATATAAAATTCAATTATTCTGAATTTTATATATTAATAAAATAAAAAATAAAAAATTAATATTTTAAATTACTAAATTAATTAACTAATTTAATAGTTGTTCACTTATTGTAAGTCATTACATGAAAGAGGTTGTGAATTCACCTTTTATTTCTTTTACTATATACTTAATTTTTATAAAATATGTGTTATATATGCGGGTAGAGTACACCCTAAATTCGTACCCTATCCTATCCGTAGGCATATTCGGACCGATTTCTATCCTATCCGCGGCGGGTTGGGTAACCTACCCTACCCAAACGGGTTAGGCCGAATTGAATACCCGCATATAGAGTATGTATTGTCAGCCCTAGATAAGACGAATTCAAAAAATGCTAGAGACAAATAATTTTTTAAAAGATTTAAAAATATGACAAAAAGAACTAATATATATTATATTTTTTATAAGTGACATAAAAAAAATAATAAAAAAATTTAAAAATTAAATTTTACTCTAAATTTTTGTGTGCATCTTCTAAATATTTATCCAAATATTTAAAATTAATAGATAAGTGTGTGTTTGGTTTAATGTTTTATCCAACAAACAAGTATGTTTTATTTTCTTAAACTAAGTTCTTTTTGTTTGGTTTCTTTTTCTTTTTTTCATCAACGTTTAACATTTTCCAAACGTACGTTTTTCAAAAGTAATATTGGACTTACTTCAACATTCAATTAAAAATGTCGTTGAAAATTTATGATAGACTGATTTATTTTCTACTAACCATACCTTTTTTTATTTTCTTTTGTTTTTAAATTTTTTTTTCATAAAATCTCATATACAAAGAAGATTGGCTTTAAAATTACAAGACTGATTCATTCAACAATAAAATGAACACTTTTTTCTTCATAATTTTATTTCTTTATAATCTACTAATTTGAGTAGAATTTTTTATTGGTATGAATTTATTTTTTTTATAATAGTAATAAGTATTTTATCTGAAACAGTTTGTATCTATTATTTATAGGTTATAATTTAAAAAAAGAATAAATTAGATTATATTGGCTGATGTTCTTGGATTTGTTTTTATGTTTTTTTATGATTATAATTTTTTAACTTACACAAAATTAGAATATCGAATAACAATGAATCTCAAAATCAAAAGGCGGTATGAGATATGAAAACTATCAGGCATTTTATTATAACAACAATTGAAAGACGATAAGAATAAGTTGAAAAACAAGTGGAAAAATTTTAAGAGAATGGAGAGTGTGGTACAAATTATTTGCTAAAGAAACTGGATTGGGATGGAATAGAGAAAAAAAAAACACAATAGATGCTATGGATGGATGGTGAAAAAAAAAATATCGGTATGTACTTGTTAAGAATTAGATATTATAATTTTGGTTTAATTATTCTGTTAATTTTTATAGTTTTATTAAATTTTTATTTAAGTCTTTATATTTTTTTTATTGAGTCCTTATACCATATTAAATTTTGTAGTTAAATCTCTATCATGATAAAAGTATTGGAATTAATAGAATATTCTGTTAAACAAAACGAATATGCCTAACATTTGACTGAATATTCTGTATACTTTAACAAAATATTCTGTTAATTATAGGAAATGACTTAATTATAAAATTTGATATGATATAAGAACTCAATTAAAAAAATATAGAAACTAAATTGAAAATTCAATAAAATTATAGGAATCAACAAAATAATTAAACCTATATTTTTAAAAAATTATAAGTGTTTTATTCTTACAAATATATAATATATGCAAGAGAATCTACCGTAAAAATTATAGGTAAAAGAATTTTCATTTGCTCATGAATTAACAGCATTATTTAAAGTTTTATCTTAATTTCATTTATATATTTATATTTACACATCATTTTGTATATATGTTTGAATTACTAGAATACACAAAAAAAAAAAAAATATCTTAATCACCTTATCATATATGTCAATTTGCACAACACATAATGCCATATCTATTTTATACTTTTTTATATTTATTGTTCTGGACAAATAATAATATAACAGACAACGACTAAAAGAAAATTCGACGTTATGAATTAACATTAAATACACCACAACGACAACATTACTAAGATTGAAATCGTCGAATCCCAGCATTTATGACGTAATGTAAAGTAACTAAATACTGAAAAAACGGCACCACCCAAAAAAGAGAGATAAAAGGGGAAGGCACTCTACAGGTAAGGACACTTATTCTATATCATCCAGAAATACTATTAATTTTAACATCGGAATGTCTTGCAGGTTGTCCACCCGGTCTAATCCTAAGCACGTCGAAATCAGGATCTCCGACCTTCATATAATAATATTTATTATTTAAATACATTTTGGTTAATATATTATATTTATAGAATAATATTT
>NC_029789.2:13929661-13947010 GCF_000816755.2 Arachis ipaensis | reverse complement strand
TATATTTATATAATAATATTTAATAATATTTATCTTTTGCATAGGTAATATGAAAAAATATAAATTATGTCTTTTTTAGTCATTTTACATTTTAATGTGATTTTGGTCAATATAATTCCAACATGATTCATTTTCTCGAAAGCACATTTGACAAAAAATATCCAAACATAAATTAATTTTGTAAAAGCACATTTGTATCAATGTCCATTTACAAATGTTGATCCAAATATACAATAAGTCGTTTGCCAAGTATGAAATTTTTTTGTTACTTTTAAAATATAATATTTATTAGTTCTTTTTGTCGATAATATCTTTCAGCGACCTTTTTGTCAATGGCTAAATCTTTCGAGTACCGAATTGGTAGTTAACTCTATTAGAATATTAAGCGTGTTTTACATTAAAGTGAAGTGATACAAGCCCAATCATGCCAAATACTAGTCTCGGACCAACAAAAAAATTGTGAAAAACAAAGAAGCAATGAGGTCAGATGAACTATCACCACAATAAAGGAGTACAAGGTGAAGAGCCCCAATGTGGTTGAGAGATTATGAAACTTAGAAGGATGCATCACAAAAAAATAATACAAAAGTAGAGTTAGTTACTAACAACCTTAGTGGAGGATTGGTTAAATAGGAAGCAAAGAAAAATATAGAGTAACAGAGAATTATATAATTTATTTGTGGAGTACTCCCATACTCGAAAGGGAAAACATTGTTACATTTCTTTTCATAGGTTATATTTGCTCTCTTTTTCATTCTCCTCTTAATTCTTCTTCATTAACAATTTTTGGATTGATTTGTTGTGTTGTTATCATCTTTGCCTTTGTGTATTTTGCTGTAGAAATGGTATTTTTTTATTCAGGTCCATCATTGGTGCTTCCATTGAGAATTCACCATGGTGGAAGGAGCTCATCTGAATCGGTTGGAGGAATTGATACTCTCCAAAAAGCATGAAATATCGAAGTTATGTCGAGGGTTCATTAAAGCTAACAAGCGGATTGCCGAGATACAAATGCAGATTAACAATATGTATTCCTCTCTGCAATCCATTGAAAGGCTTCTTCACGATAACATGAAGTTGAAGAACAAAGACGATGAATCGGTCTTTGTCGGAGACGATTTTGAAGGAAGTTCGAATAATCAGCGTGCAGAGTTGTATTGGCCACGAAAATTGAAAGTTGCGAATCTGTCAATGTTCAATGGGAAAGGTGTTGAAGAATGGGTCTTCCAAGCAAGACAGTACCTTGAGACATCTGATATTCTGGTGGAGCAGAAGATCCAGGTTCTGTTTTTCTACCTTGTAGACGCAGCCTATGCTTGATATCGCTGGGGAGTCAATAATGGCATTCCTTACAATTAGGAAACATTCTTCGATGCTCAATGCCATGAACACTAGATTCATTAAAATGTGTTCTACGACGACCGGACCGCCCTCAAAGAATTGAGACAAGGAGGGTCAGTGGAGGAATAACAGGGCTAGTTTGAAGAGCTAAGCAATTAGGTCACTGGCATGAGTGAGGAGTGGATTATTGCCTTGTTTATTTCTCGGCTTCAAGAGCATTTAAAATGTGAGATACTTCTACCCCAAGCCACTTCTTATATCCAAGATGTGCCTATGGCCAAGCTACATGAACAAAAACACACGGTGACTTTAGGGCTATCCAAAAAAATGCAACTCACCCTAATACTTCCTTCAACAACCCGAACCGGTTCATCCTCAGTGGACTCTAAACCAGATTAATTCCAATCAGAAACCCACAATCCCTATCACTCTTGTCATGGCTTCTTCATCCCTCACATCACAAGATTATTCTCCCTCTGCAAAATCAAATACACGCCAGTTCAAGAAGCTCACATTTGCTGACATCCGCACTAGAAAAGAAAAAGGCCTATACTATTATTATGATGAGAAGTTTGCCCCGAAACACCACTGTAAAACCGTGTTCCAACTATTAGTTGCGGAGGAAGAGCTTCGAGAGTTGCTACAGGGGACACAGGAAGGAGTTTCCGGCGATTCAAATTTTGATCCTAAAGGAGAGGACGATGATGATAAGACTCCTCGCTTGTGGATTAGTCTAAACGCACTTGAAGGATAATTTCACCCTGTGATACTTCAGGTTCATGGAACCCATGCTAACCGGCCCCTAATGATCTTGATCAATGGGGGTAGTACTCACAATTTCATCAAGAGTTTTGTTACAAAGAAATTAAAGACATCATTTACTCCCACCCCGACTCTCCAAGTGATGGTCGGAAATGGTGCATTGATTCATTATGCAACTAAGTGTCCCAATTTGGCCCTTTCAGTTCAAGGGTATGATTTTGGCGTCGATGCCTATGTACAAGACTTAAAAGGGGCTGATGTGGTTCTAGGTGTGCACTAGATGATGCGGTTGAGCACCATCCAATTTAATTACTTAGAGCTATTCATGAAATTCAAGGTTATGGGCAAGTGCATTATCTTTTGGGGAGAACCACTATTGAACGATGCTAGTCTTAACTTCAGGAATTGAAGAACTTGAAGGATAGCAAGGCCATTGCTTCCATGTTCCATTTAGGAAGACCATCTCGAAGATGCGTCTATTAGGACCATAAAATATCTAAAAGATCCACATGGTGGATAAATAGATCCACATATATCGTCTTGAATCCTTCAAGGAATTCAGGAGACTCAAATCCAATCTTTACTGGTGATGGCCTTAGAATTAGTTTTTCCTGAGAACATCCAGCACAACAAAATTCACTATATTTAAGAATCTTCTAGTTCTTTAATGAATGTCCATGAGAGTTTTCAATAATTCTCTGCATCATTGTTGTTCCAGGATGCCCCGATCGATCATGCCAAATTATGAATTCATTTGGGCTGGTAAACTTCTGGTTTACAATGACATGTGATTCAATTATACTAATTTTAGTATAATATAACCCAGATGAAAGTGAGGGTAACTTTTCTAATATAACCTTTTTATTTGAATCATGAGTTGTTATACATAAGTACTCATGATTTTTCTCATTCATTGTTTCAATATGATATCCATAACATCCAACCTGAGGGTGATCGTGTAAAACCTAGGTAAATAATAAACAATTAAGTAATAAATTAATTATGAGCAAAAATGGTTAAGAAATTTAAAATTTAAAATTTGGGAATTTACCGGTGAACATTTAAATTAGAAAATAAAACTGAGCGGAAAAATATAACTAATTGCGAAAAAGTGCATACCAACGATAAAGTTTATTGTACTGCCTTAAATTTGTCTGGTACTTTAAGTGAGAAAAAACTAAAACTGTGAAAAGAACAAGAAAAAATATTTAAAACGAAAGCTCGAGCAATTATCTTAAAGGTTTTGGCCCAAAATTGGGCCAAATAGCTAAGAAATTGAATTGGGTCATACTTAGGCCCAAGCCCAAACATGTAACCCCTCACCCTTAGCAAGTTCAGCCCCGTTCTCCCTTCATTAGTGAAGTTCAATCCCGTTCTCCCTTCATTAGTGAGGGAGCAGCTGAAAGAAGAAAAGGAGAGAAGAGAGTGGAGCCCTAACTTTTTACTATTTACCATCTCACTAAAATCCACATAAGTTCCAAACCGTATCTCTGATCGAGGACCCGTTTGTAGTCACGCATTGCTCTTGTCGTGCTCTTTGATTCTATACCAACTTTTGCGGTAATTACTTCCAAGAACCTTGAACTATTTTTGAAATTTCCTTCAAATTCACATTTTGGGTATGTGGTGTTGAGATTGTTGTGATGTTGTTGTTTAGGAAAAGCTCAATCTTGAGTTCTAGTGAGGTTTTAACCCAAGGATATGTGAAATAAGATAAGGCAACCTTTTTCCTTTGTTTTCCTCAAATTTGGTTTAAGAACCTAGTGTGAACATTGTGAAATTGTATCTGGTTAGAATATATGGATTAGCTCGACTTGTTTGGTTGAATTTGGGCAGTTGGAGTACGTGATGTGGTTGCGTAACGATTGGTGGAGGCTTGGAGGAGTCGGTTGAGGCTAGAGTCCAGTCGAAAAAGAAATCTGAGTGTTGGAAAACCGCCATCGATAAGGTACATGTTTTGGTTTTGGATAGGCACTATGTAAAATTGTGTGAAAACCTACGTTAATTGTCCTTATGATAGGATTGAATAGAATAGAATTAATTGTTATGGTGATTAATTGGTTCGATGGTAGCTTGAATTATGATATATGTGTGTGTGGGTGGGGGGGGGGTGTGTGTGTGTGCATAATTATAAAAGTGTGATTTAATTTCCTATCATGATTATTAATGTGGATATTAGACCGAAATCCGTGATAGGGTGAGGTATCCCCTACTTGGTGAATGGAGGTAAGCGGTGGCATTGCTATGTTAAAAATGGTTGACATGATGAGAATGAGATGATTGATTTTAGTTTGGTTGAGAAGTATAGATGTATGAGTGAGTGTGTGTGTGTGCGTGCGTGCGTGCGTGCGTGTGTGTGACTAGGGAATGAACTTAAATTAATAATTGTGTATAAATGATGTCCATAGGTAGTTTTGGGTAGTATTGAAATCGAATAAATTAGAGAATTGTGATAGTGCATTGTGTAGATAATATGTGTAAATTGTTATTTTTTACCAACTTCGACGGGTTATAACTTGGCACTCAAAACTTAAAATTAAATAAAATTTATCCTAAATTAAATAAAATTTATCTTAAATTAAAACCAGTGAAAAAATCTTTAAAACATCTAAGAATGGGTGAAAAATAAATTTTGTATCAAAAGTTATGGGTGTTGAAAAATTGGGGTTGAAAATTGAATTATGCAGAGTTTACAGTATTCTTGGCAGTGGGAGGTCCCATGCGTACGCACCAGGTGTGCGTATGCATCACTATGGGCACCCAAGGGGGTAATGGCAAGTACTGCGCGTGCGCACCATGTGTGCGTACACATGAATGAAAACTTGTGCGTACCCACGAGGTGTGCATATGCACAATGTTAAAAAGTTGCGAAAAACCAAAGTCAGGTTTCGCGCGTACATACCAGGCGTGCGTACGCACGAATACTGTAACAGCCCAGACCACCCGCTAGTACGATATTGTCCGCTTTGGCACACAAGGCCTCACGATTTTGCCTTTGACGATAGGGATGATAGCCGAAGCCCCCACACTCACTTGTCAAAATGCGTCATGCTAGGGAGAGGTATCCACACCCTTATAAGGTATGCTTCGTTCCCCTCCCCAACCGATGTGGGACCTTACAATCCACCCCCTAAGGGAGCCCAGTGCCCTCGCTGGCACATCAATCCGGGCTCCAGCTCTGATACCATCTGTAACAGCCCAGACCACGCGCTAGCACGATATTGTCCGCTTTGGTACACAAGGCCTCACGGTTTTACCTTTGACGATAGGGATGATAGCCGAAGCCCCCCACACTCACTCGTCAAAACGCGTCATGCTAGGGAGAAGTATCCACACCCTTATAAGGCATGATTCGTTCCCCTTCCCAACTGATGTGGGACCTTAGATTATGGTATCAGAGCAGTTCGTCCTCGTGAGCCTGAGGGATGGAACTGCTTATGCTTAAATGCATACTCTGATTCTGTGCCTGTGCTAGTTAGGGTATCTAGCTGATACATCTAGCATGAAGTCCATGAGTGTACCTTTGGTATTTTGAAGTACTTAACTTGAGATATTGAGTCTGATCACCTCGATATCGCTTGGCTAGTGTGGACAAGACCTAAAGGGTGTCTCATGGACATGAATGAAGTAATTGGAAAGAGGAATTCCCAAGAACAAACCGTGAGGCCTTGGGTGCCAAAGCGGACAATATCGTGCTAGCGGGTGGTCTGAGCTGTTACAGATGGTATCAGAGACAGGTTTCGATCCTGGGACCTGTGGATTATGGGCCCACCTAGCATGACCCATTTTGACGAGTGAGTGCGGAGGGCTTCGACTATCATCCCTATCGTCAAAGACAAAACCGTGAGGCCTTGTGTGCCAAAGCGGACAATATCGTGCTAGCGGGTGGTCTGGACTGTTACAGATGGTATCAGAGTCAAAGCCGGGATCGATGTGCCAGCGAGAGTGCTGGGCTCCCTTAGGGGGTAGATTGTAATGTCCCACATTGGTTGGGGAGGGGAACGAAGCATGCCTTATAAGGGTGTGGATACCTCTCCCTAGCGTGACGCGTTTTGACGAGTGAGTGTGGGGGCTTGATAAACCACTATTTTATTATTCATCTTGTGCTCAATTGAGTGGTTTTTATCAATTCTTCACCCACTTATTCATATAATTTGCATGGTTTTACAATTCCTTCCTTATTATGTGATATATGTGAAAACATGTTTCCTATGCCTTAAAAATATTAATTTTAATTATCCTTTATTACCATTCGATGCCGTGATCTGTGTGTTAAGTAATTTCAGGCTTCATAGGGCAGGAATGACTTAGAGGACAGAGAAGAAACATGCAAAAATAGAAGGAACGCACAAAATGGAGTTTTGAAGAAAATGGCAGCGACGCATACGCGTGACCAGGAAAATCTCCAAATGATGCGCACGTGTGACCTACGCGTACGCGTCACAGACGCCACGTGCAGAAAGTTGCAGAAGTCGCCCCCAGCGATTTCTGGGCTCCTTTTCGGCCCAAATCCAAGCCCAGAAACACATAATAGAGGCTGGAGAATGAGGGAGTCAAAAGGATTCATTCATCATTCATTCAATAGGGAGAATTTTAGGTTTTTAGATGTAATTTTCTAGAGAGAGAGGTTCTCTTCTCTCTCTAGGTTTTAGTAATTAGGATTTCTCTTAGTGTTAGGATTGTTTCTCTTCAATGCCAGGTTCAATATTCCTTTAATTTATATTCTCTTCTACTTTTATTCATTCTACTACTTTAGTTTGTTTATTTTCCCAAATTGGCTTATGAACTCTTCATGTTAGATTTGAATTTATATTTAATGCAATTTGAGGTATTTCAGAATTATGATTTTAATAGGAGACCCTTGAGTTGGAATATCAAGGCATTTTTATTCGAATAGATTTTTTTCCCTTGCTTTGGTTGAGTAACTCGTGACACTTGAATTATCAAACTCAGCTGTTGATTGAAAATTGGAATTTGCTGATTGATTTGGATCCCTCTAAAGCTAGTCTTTTCACAGGAGTTGACTAGGACTTGAGGAATCAAATTGATTAGTCCACTTGACTTTCCTTTATTTAGTAAGGTTTAACTAAGTGGGAGTAATAAACAATTCTCATCACACCTGATAAGGATAACTAGGATGGAATTTCCAGTTCTTATACCTTGCAATGGTTTTCATGATAATTAATTTACTTTCTTGCCAATTTATTTTCTTGTTCCCTATTTCAAAAACCCAAAAATATACCTTTTTCCATAACCAATAATAAATCATACTTCCCTGCAATTCCTTGAGAGACGACCCGAGGTTTAAATACTTCGGTATAAATTTTATTGGGTTTTGTTACTTGTGACAACCAAATTTTTGTACGAAAGGATTCTCTGTTGGTTTAAAAGCTATACTTGCAACGTGATTTTTTTATAAAATTCTTTACTGGCAGAAAACCGTTCGTCAAAATGGCGCCATTGCTGGGGAATTGCAATTATGTGCCTTATTATTGGTTATTGTAAATATTTTATTTTGCTTGTTTATTTGTTTTTACTTTTGATTTTAATTTTCATTAGATATTATGAGTTCTCACCCTCGTCGCTTTGAGTTTGGTTCTAATGTTGTTGAAAGGAATGAAAGCTATAACAGGAACATGCATCAAGGTCGAAACAATCACAGATGGAAGGAGCCACGAGGATCTGATCAACCCTTTCGGCAACAACACCTTCCAAGATACCATGGACAACGACCATTCTACAATGCATGCCAAGGCAATAGTCATGGTGGACCCCTTCATGATAAACCACCTCCACCAAATTACTATGGTCAAAAGCCATTCCGAGGTGCGTACCAAGATGATAGATATGGTGGACCCCCTTGTAGTTACCAGCAAGCCCATCATATGTCAATGAACCACCTCTTCAACATAGCTTTTAACCACCATACTCACAAGCCACCTACAACCATTCACCTCCATATGACCCTAACCTTTATCCACCCCAATTCCAATCCAATTACTCCCAAGAACTACCACTTCCATATGCACCATGTCCATATCCATCGACCCAAGAATCACAGGCTCGCCTCAAGGAAACAGTAGATCAATTTCATGCAACTCTTTATCAATTGGAGCAAGCAATAAATCAATTAGCTTCCCGATGTTCGGAAACTCAAGGAACTCCCATGGCTTCATGTGGAGAATGTAATGAAGAACGTAGCATGAAGGAGACACTAGAAGCTCCGGTCGACAGTACGGAGCGTGACTTTGTACTGGAACAAGTAGAGGAAGCTGAAATTATCAAGGAAGAAGAATTGGTTGAAGACTTAGGAGACGCTGAACCTCCATGGGAATCAAGAATTGTAGAGAATTCTGCCAAGAGATTTGCAATTGATGCTAAGGAGGATAGTGCACAACCCCAAAACATGTATCTTATGAAGAACTGGACGGAACAGATCAAGAAGCGAGTTTCCTTGGTAATGATGATCATGAACTAAGCTCTCCTAAGAACTTGCATCCGCAATTGAGTTCTTTGAGATTGAAGAATCTTCCCCAAGTGAATATGAAGATGATGTGGAGGTAGACTTTTCTCAACCTCCAACCTATGACTTGAGTGATGAGGAAGAAATCGAAGACTTTGATCAAGACGTGGTTGCAGTTGAAGAGGTTTGTAAGGAAGTGGAATTATTCACGAAAGAGTACAAGGAAGTGGAGCTTGAAAGACCACTGGAAACACCTCTCCCAAGGCCATTACCACCCAATACAAACTTCAAGTGGGTAAAATCCTTAGCCTTTGTCTTTACCTTTCCACTTGAGTACGGTTTGCTTGAAACCGATGGCCAGCTTAGAGCTCTTTGTGGCTTTAAGAGTAAGAGGGAGATGGTTAGTAATAGGAGTTGGCACCCAAATTTCAATACAGTTCCACGCTCCAAGTGGAAGTGCAAGGATTGGTATAGAGCTCGATTGGATGGATTTCGGAAGAAGTTTGGATATCTCAGTGGAGATTCAGGTTGTGTACTGCCCAATTGGAATAATGTAGATAAAAGCGAAGATGGGTACAAAAGCAAGGTTTGGGATCCTGGAATTCATTCTGATAAGCAACATCCTTGGAGCCTGAGCACCTGCTTTAACTTGCTCAGAGGCTTTACATGCTTAGTTTGGGACATCGGAGGCTATTGGAATTGCAAACGTTGGTGGAGATTTCTAGATGAGTTCAAGCACAAGCCACCATAACAAGGAGCTCATCAAATGTCCAACTTAAGGACTTTAACTAAAAGTGCTAGGTGGGAGACAACTACCGTGGTATGATCGTTCCTTTTCAATCTTAATTTTATTTTGTTATGTTTGTCTTTAGTTTATTTTATTGATATTTTATTTTCCCTAATATTATTCATAACATCTGCATCAGCATCTGCATACCTTAAAAAAAATCACCACGCGTGCGCATGGGCCACGCGTGGGCGTCGACTTCAAATCGACGTCTCCATCCAACGCCCAGAAATTTGGGCTGGAATCGTGCGGCTGGTATGCGTTAGGCACAATTTGGACCACGCGTGCGCGTCAATAACGCGTACGCGTCATTTTCACTTACACACACCACGCGTGGGCGTGGGCGACGCGTACGCGTCGCGTGAAAATTTTGGCCCCCTAATTGAAACAGAGAGTTGCGCCAAAACGATGCTGGAATTGTGCGTTTAGCACAATTCTAGTCGACACGTACGCGTGTCTCACGCGTACGCGTCATTTTCATTATCCCTCATTTACGCGTTCGCGTCAATGACGCCTCCGCGTCGTTGTACTTTCGCCTCATCCACGCTGTCGCGTGATCCACGCGTTCGCGTGGATTTAAATTCCCTAACCCCTGACGCGGAAACCCTAGCCTCCCCCTCGCGTCATTTTCCATCCCCCCCAACCCCTCAGCGCTTCCTCTCCCTCCTCCAACCTTCCACCCACCACCAGCCACCACCGTCGCCGACCAAGTCCACCGCTCCGCCCTCACCCCATCCTCACCCCCTCTTCCCCCCATTCTCTTCCTCTTCTTCCCCTTCTTCCCTCCTTTCCCTCTTGCCACAACCACGGCCGAACCAGAACCGCCGCCACCACCACAGCGCCGCCGTCGCTACCCCTTGGCCGCCCTGCCCCCTTCTCAACTACAACCAACCCAACCCTCACCACTGCACTTCTGTCGCACCGCCCTGCACCACCATGAGAACCGCCACCACAGCGCCGCCGTGCCGCCCACCATCGCCACCACACCACCACCTTCTCTCTTCGTTCAATTTTTTTCACTACGCACACCAGGTTTCACTGCACTCCGATTCCTTTCCCGTTCCAGTTAGTTAGTTTGCATATTTTTCAATTCTGTTCAAATTAGGATAGTTAGAGATGCATGTTCGTAGTGGATTTTAGGTTGTTAGGTAGCTAGGATGTGGTTAGTGGATTTAGGTCTGATAATTGCGCCGTTCTTACTGCTTGCTTTATCTGTTTTGCAATTTTGAAATTGCTATGCTAATGATGCTGCTAATATGCTGTTCATTACTGTTTAATGCTGTTTTAACATTATTCAACCTAAATTGCATTTCTTGCTGAAGATTGAGTTTGTTTATTCTGAATTCATGTGACTTGCTAATTGCTACTCTTTTATGTACTACTTTCACGTCATATGAACTGAATTTCTGCTGCTGTTTATTACCCGGAAACGTCCAATTTTTAGCCGAAATGCTGTCCGATTTTTTCGCAAATTGTTTTACTCAACTCCCATTCATAAATTGGCTTTGGCACTTTTGAATTCTGCACTAATTGGTTTCAACCAAGCCAATTCATGGACGAATGGGCTAGCATTCCTACTCCTTCTGGTTTCCTTCTTAGTTAAATCGCATTATTGATGATTTTATTCATTTTGCACTTCTTTTATTTATATGATTCATCATCAATAATCTGCATTCTCTGCTTGAATGTGAGTTGCTGGTTCTTCAAGTTCGTGCAATTTTTGTTAACTAGGAACTACAATACCATGCCACTAACTTTATGATAAACCCATATTTCATGAGTTATTTTGTGCTTAATTAGAGTGATTTATTCAACTCTTCACCTACTTATTCACATTAATTGCATGGTTTTACTTTCCCTTCCTTATTATGTCATGTTGTGAAAAACATATTTCCTAAGCTTTAAGAATTAATTATTTTAATTACCTTTATTTCCATTCGATGCCGTGATTAGTGTGTTGAGTAGTTTTAGATTTTCTAAGGCAGAATGACTTAAAGGATACCGCAAGTGAATTCTCTGAGATCGAAGAATCTTTCCCAAGTGAATATGAAGATGATGCGGAGGTAGATTTCTCTCAACCTCCAATCTATGACTCGAGTGATGAGGAAGATATAGAAGACTTTGACCAGGATACAGATACAATTGAAGATCTTTGCAAGGAAGTGGAAGAATTCACAGAAGAGCACAAGGAAACGGAACTTGCAGAACCACCAAAAACACCTATCCCAAGGCCATTACCACCCAATACAAGCTTCAAGTGGGTACAATCCTTAACTTATAATTTCACTTATTCACTTGAATATGGTTTGCTTGAAACAGATGGCCAACTTAGAGCTCTCTGCGGCTTTAAGAGTAAGAGGGAAATGGCTCGTATTCAGAGCTGGTGCACCAGGTTCAATAAGGTTCCACGCTTCACCTCGAAGTACACGGATTAGTGTCATGCTCAATTGCATGGATCACAGAGAATGTTTGGTCACCACGGTGAGATTCTACCTTTTAAGCCGCCCAGATGGAGACATGTAGACCAAGACGGAGGCGGATTTAAACGCAAGGCTTGGAATCCTGAGGTTTATTCTGACATTTGTTACCCCAGGAGCCTAAAAATTTGTTTGAAGCTGCTCAGAAGCTTTACATGCCTAGTTTGGGACCCCGGAGGCTATTGGCATTCCAAGCACTGGTGGAGATTTTTGGATGAATTTAAACACAAGCCACCATAACAGGATACTCTTCCAATGTCCAACTTAAGGACTTTAACTAAAAGTGCTAGGTGGGAGACAACCCACCATGGTATGGTCGCCTCTTTTTCAACTTATTTCTTGTTAATTGCTTTCATTTTTCCTTTTTCATTTTAATTTATTAAACCTGGAATCATGCATAGCATTCATGTCCATCACTGCATCCTGCATTTTTCAGTTAAAAAAAAAGGGTTGCACGACGCGACCGCATGCCCCATGCGATCGCGTCATATCGCGAAAAACACCACCCATGCGACCGCGTGACCCACGCGGCCGCGTGATATATATATCGGCGTAAGGATCCAACGAACAGAAAGTTGGGCTGGAATCGTGCGGCCCTTGTGCGTTTCGCACAAATTAGCCCACGCGATCGCATGTCCCATGTGATCGCGTCAGTTACCCAATACCAATCCCACGCGACCGCGTGAGCGACGCGATCGCGTCGCATGGATTGCACATCACCCCAAAAGGAGACAGAGAGTTGCGCTAAAACGGCGCTGGAGTCGTGCGTTCAGCACAACTTCCAGCGACGCGATCGCGCGACCCATGCGATCGCGTCACCCTTCTTTCCCCCCTCTCATGCGATCGCGCACCCCACGCGATCGCGTCACTCCCATTCTCGTCCCAACCACGCGACCGCATGCCCCACGCGGCCGCGTGGATTCGAAAATATCCACCACCGCCACCCAGCCGCGCCCCCTCCCTCTCCGCCACCCAACCACACCCCCCTTCTTCTATCACCAACCCAAAACCCTCGCCGCCACTGCCCCCTCAGCCACCACCGCGTCTCCGTGCACCACCACCGCACCGGACGCCGCCGCAGCCACCTTCTTCCCTGTTCCACCCCTTCCGCTTACCAGGTTCCGCAACACGCAACCTTTTTATCCGTTCGTCACTTTTCTGTATTTTCTACTCCGTTTATGTTCATAATTAGGATAGCTAGACTTGCATGTTGTAGTGAATTTTTAGGTTGTTAGGTAGCTTAGGTTGTGGTTAGTGGATCTAGGTCTGTTTACTTGCACTGTTCTTACTTCTGTTTTATCCTATGTGCAAATCTGTTGCTGCTATAATCCTGATTCATATGCTGCTTTCTTGTATGTTGCTGCTGTTTACATTGAGTTTTTCTGTTTATTTTATATCTATGTACATGCATCTTGCTTTCTTTTAATTCATATGAACTGATCTGATTGCTGTTTATTTTCCAGGACAGTCCAATTTTAGCCGGAATGCTGCCCAAATTTTTTGAAAATTGTTTTCATTCTTGTTTTGGTTTGGCAACTCTGTTTTACTCTACTTACCCCAAACCATTTCATGAATGCTAAGGGCCACTTTCTTATCCTCTTTTGCTTTCCTGGTTCATAACATGCATTTGTGATTCACTGATTCCAATTTCTAATTTCTTTATTTCTATTCGAATCAGCATCACCCTGTTTTCTTTATTCAATTATGAGTACTTCTATTTTTACCTGTGAATCCTTGTTATATGGAATTTTTCTATGCCACTTACCTTCCTAACTCACTAATTTTAATTTACTAATTTTTTTTTTCAAATCCTAACCATACTAACCCTTTTGATCTCTTTTCTGATTATTTTCACTTTCCTCTAACTTTCTAACCATGGCATATTGCTTATTTTTTTTCCATTTAACATAAATTCAATCACATTTCATATACTCATTTTCCCTATTCTATTCCTCCCTTACCGCTTTGAGTTTCCTTTATTTAAATTTCCTACTTGCTTTCCTATTTTTTTATCCATTCCTGGTTTTCTATTTTTCAGGATGTCTGCCTCACAGAGGAAAGGTAAAGGCAAGGCTACTGGCAAGCGTAAGAGAGGAGATTCCTCCCAGTCCATCATTGCTCTAATGCACGATTCATCATGGCAGGAGAAGAACTTCACACAGCAGGAGAAAGCTAACCAGCTGCTTCCTGCAGATGATCCTATAAAATTTGCAAACCGGTACTGTGAACTGAAGAACCCGACTTTTGCAAACTCCAGAAATCTATACCTGGAACGTACCTTGAAGATTCCAAAAGCCCTCCAGCAATACACTACTGAGCAAATCAAGCAAAAGGGCTGGTTCTTTCTGGAGAGATCACTGACAGAGGTCAATGCGTCTTGGGTCCGGGAATTCTATTGCAACTACTACCTTACTACCCTAGATGCAGTGAACCCGAGGGGAAAGCAAATTCTGGTCACTGAGGAGGCCATAGAGACCATTCTCCAGCTCCCAGCCAAGTCCGATCAGCCAGATGGTTTTGCACAGGCTGATGAGGACATGGGCCAGATGCAGTTTGACTGGGATGCTGTGAAGGCACGGATAGCTCTCGACCCTGCTGTTCCTTGGGAGATGGGTCAGAACACCACCATGCCTAGAGGGATCAAGAGAGTGTACTTAAATGATGAGGCTCGGCTATGGCATCAGATCTTGAGTAATTTTATGATGCCGAGTACTCACGAGACGGAGATCCCGGCTACCATGATCACCATCCTTTGGTGTGTGCTGGAGGGTAAGGACCTTTATCTGCCTCGTTTTATCCGGCATTATATGGCCAGGACCCACGTCCGAGGCACCCTCCCCTTTCCTTACCTGGTTACACAGCTAGGCCGTCAGGCTAATGTGCCTTGGGAGGATGCCGATGAGCGACCACCAGCAGCGGACTACAGGAAGATCATCCCGCACAGCAGGAACTTCCTTGCCTTGGGCTATAGACCACCACCTGTCACTGCTACTGATGAGACAGCCCTTCCATCTGCTGGACCCTCTTCATCCACAGCTGCCCTAGCTGCCCCTGCTGCCACCACTGCACCTCCACCCGCCTCTGAGCCAGTTTATCGCCTCGTACACCGTCTTTTCCGCCAGCTTGATCAGATGGAGTGCCGTAACAGGCACCGGTATGAGAGATTGGAGCGCCGCAGCAGGCGACGCTATTCCCATCTGAAGCTGATGATCAGGCAGGGCGCCGACATCCCCTCCGAGCCCGACACCCCTTCAGAGCCATCAGAGGAGGAGGAGGATGAGCACGAGGAGGAGACTCATTCCCAGGCGGAGACTCATCAGCAGGCAGCCACAGAGCAGGCTGCCCCGCATCAGGAGGTTATGCCCCAGATTGAGGCTGCAGATCCGGAGATCCCGATCCAGTCAGTCCCCCCTCTACAGCAGCCAGACTCTTTGCCCACCACCGCCACAGAGACCCCAGCTACCATCCCTACCAGTGATGACACTCCTTCACACCTGGCTTGATTGAGCATCGGAGACGATGCTTCCTTTTAAGTGTGGGGAGGTCGCCATCTCTGGCGTTTATTTTGGTGAACTACTACATACTTTTTCTTTTATTTTGGATATTTTTCTGTATTTTTCTCTTTTTCTTTTATTGTTATTTTCTGAGTACTTATACATTGCTACTTGTGTATTTTACTCTATTTTCTGCATTTTGCATTTTTTGTTCATATTTTAGTTATTTAGCTCATTTTAGTCATTTAGTTTAGTTTGCAATTCTGATTTATTAGTGGATTAATTAGTATAGTTTACCCTTTTTTAGCATAAAGATAGTATAGTTTAAATAAGAAAAATATAAAAAGGAAGTAAACTAGAAACTTTAACAGAATCAAAACAACCCACACCTTGTATATATAGCATTACATGTTAATTGACAACATTTCATCAAGGAGGAACATTAAAACTTTAAAAGCTACCCTAAATAATTTTTTTCAAGAGAATAATGGGAATTTTTAACTAAACCTGCATACAATATATGAATGATATATGATGCTTGAGTTAGAGAACACACAGCCTGTGAGTCTTGAGCTTAAATTGTATGGTTGCATTCAAACCATAATTTTATTTCTGTGTGTTACATTTCTTTTTATTCTGATGTTCTTTCCTTTGTTAACCCCCTTGAGCCTTTTAAAACCCCTTTATTCTATTTAGCCAAATTACTAGCCTTAAGCAGAAAAACAAAGGAAAATCCCAAGTGAATCCTTAGTTAGCTTAAGATAGAAAATTATGAATAGAGTTAAATGTGGAAAACCTTTTGGGAACATGGGTAATAGAAACAAAAGGGTAGAGAAGTAAAAGGGAATAAAATAAAATTTGGGAAGCATACTCATGAGAAAATCTAAGTGATTCAATTATCATGTGCAAAAAAAAAATTTTTATTTTTCAGCATCTAAATAAAAGGGGATACAAAAAGAAATTCCCCGATGAAAACAATGCACATGGAATAAAAATAAAAAGTGAAACATGAGCATGCAACAATAAGTGGGAAATATGGGAAAATAGGTAAAGGGATTTTATTTTACTAAATATATATATTAGGTGAGATCTTAGTCTAATTAAGGATTCACTTATTAGCTCATTTAACTTTATTTCCATTCGATGCCGTGATTAGTGTGTTGAGTAGTTTTAGATTTTCTAAGGCAGAATGACTTAAAGGATGAAAAAGGGAACATACTAAAATGGAAGGAGAAAGCAAAACGGAGCTTTAAAGAAACTGGTATCCACGCGATTGCATGGATGACGCGATCGCGTGCCAAGCACGAATCAGCAGCGACGCGGCCGCATGACTGACGCGACCGCGCGCCTTAAGCATAACGCATATGACGCGGTCGCATAACTGACGCGACCGCGTGGCAAGGAAAAGCTCCGAAGGACGCGACCGCGTGACCCACGCGGACGCGTGACAGAGGCCACGCACCAGAAATTACAGAATACGCCCCCAGCGAATTCTGAAGCCCTTTTTGGCCCAGATCCAAGTACAGACAGCATAGACCAGAGGTTATAAAGTGTGGGAATGCTTCCATTCAAACAGAGCTCGCATATTTTTACCTTTCAATGATTTAGATTTAGTTGAGAGGGAGATCTTCTCTCTCTCTTTTAGGTTATAAAGCGGCGCTATGAGCATTTGAAGTTGATGATCTGGTCGGGCCACGCTGACATCCCCTCCGAGCTTGACACACCATCAGAGCTATCTGAGGTGGAGGAGGATGAGCAGGAGGACGATGCACGAGCAGAGGCTGTGCAGGCAGGACCCGAGCAGGCTGAGCCCCAGCAGATACAACCAGCAGATACAGAGATCCCTATACAGACAGAGCCTCCGCTTCAGCAGACAGACCCTCAGGCACTGGTGCGCAGAAATTTGAGAAGACGACCCGAGGTTTGAATACTCGGTTAACAATTTTTAAAGGGGTTTGTTACTTGTGACACCCAACATGTTTGTATGAAAGGACTTTTGAAGGTTTAGAAACTATACTTGCAACA